>NW_009260028.1:12204250-12230078 GCF_000687185.1 Egretta garzetta
AGGCTGGTTACTGTGCTCTCACACAGCCCGAAGCAGGGAAGTGTTCAAGCTGGGGTGCCAAGTGTTAAGGACACCCAGGAGAAAGCAGTCACACACCCCTGGGGACCAGGAGCTTCTCCTGAGTCTGGCAAGACACAGCAGGCTCTATTTCGGGTATAGATCAGGGCCAGGGGGAATGGTTTCTTGCTTTTAGCGTAGCAGAGGCTGTTCCTGAGTGTGACCCACGGGACCTGCCTGTGCCCGGGGATTCAGCTGCATGTTGCATCAGCAGCCAGGGCCCGTGTTGGGTTAGGTGGGGTACCAGGGGGGTACCTGCCTTCCTGAGCTACCCTGTGCCCTGCTGGTAGGAGCACCGAGGGGTTGGCAGCACCGAAGACACGGCGCTGCAGAGAGCAGGAGGTGTCTGAGTCAGACCGGCTCAGTGGTCAGCTAGCAAAGGTGCCCTTCCCTATTGACAGGCTGGATCAATGGGCCAAGGCCAATTGTATGAGGTTCAACAAGGTCAAGTGCCAGGTCCTGCACTTTGGTCACAACAACCCCATGAAATGCTACAGGCTTGGGGAGGAGTGGCTGGAGAGCTGCTTGGCAGAGAGGGATCTGGGGATGCTGGTCGACAGCCAACTGAATATGAGCCAGCAGTGTGCCCAGGTGGCCAAGAAGGCCAACGGCATCCTGGCTTGTATCAGGAATTGTGTGGCCAGCAGGAGCAGGGCAGTGATCATGCCCCTGTACTCGATGCTCGTGAGGCTGCACCTCAGATACTGTGTTCAGTTTTGGGCCCCTCACTACAAGAAGGACATTGAGGGGCTGGAGCATGTCCAGAGAAGGGCAATGAAGCTGGTGAGGGGTCTGGAGCACAAGTCTGATGAGGAGCAGCTGAGGGAACTGGGGTTGTTCAGCCTGGAGAAGAGGAGGCTGAGGGGAGACCTTATCGCCCTCTACAGCTACCTGAAAGGAGGCTGTAGTGAGGTGGGGGTCGGCCTCTTCTCCCAGGTAACAAGCGATAGGACAAGAAGAAACTGTCTCAACTTGAGCCAGGACAGGTTTAGGTTAGACATTAGGAAAAATTCCTTCCCCAAAAGGGTTATCAGGCACTGGAACGGGCTGCCCAGGGAAGTGGTTGAGCCCCCATCCCTGGAGGGATTTAAAAGACGGGCAGATGAGGTGCTTAGGGACATGGTGCTTAGTGATAGAATGGCGGGGTTAGGTTGGACTTGATGATCTTAAAGGTCTTTTCCAACCTAAATGATTCTATGGTTCTATGATTCTATGCCTCGAGGGGGGAGAAAAAAAAAAAAGCCCAAACCCACCGCTGTAGCAACAGCTACAGCTATAAAGGGCAACACGGAATATTTTTGGTATTCAGAAGGGCAGGTGGCCCCTGTGAAGCCACCTATCAGCTGAGAAGCGCAAGCAGTCACTTGCAAGTGCGAAGTGTATGTAATGCAAAAAGCTGAGTGCCATGTTCCTTTGGGAAGTGTTAGTGACTACTCTCTCATCAGCGGGTTGCTAAGATGCTGAATTTCCTGGGAAATGGAGAAATGCACAGCTTTAAAATAAAGACAGCAGAGAACTCACAAATTGTGTCTTAGCTCCTTTATTACAGGGAAAACCTGCAGGGTACTAGTTTACTAAAAGAATAAAAGATGCAAGCAACTTTTCACAGAAAGGAGTCAATCCAAGACAAAAATTAGAAATCATAGCTTTTACAAATAATGAGGTCTGAGTTGGGACCTCTGGATGTTGTTTCCCATTGGAGTAGGTCCAAAGTTTGCAAGGTTCTTGATGGAAGTTTCTCTGTTAACAAGAAAAAAAAAAGGCAGATTAAGGGGCATGTTTCCTCCATGAATTATACAACATGCTAGGAAGCGTTTTCCCTAGATGCAGGACATGAAAAAGGCAAATTTTTAGCAATTGCTTCCCCCGTCATCCATACATGTGTTTCCTAACTATGATTCAGATCAGTAAAACCAAATTATGGTGAATTGTTTCCAGTACAAAATACCCTGTGGGGTGGGTTGGAATTGGCTGAGGATATTGGTTATCTGCATTAGATATGCCAGAAGGTCAATCCTAATTAAAAAAACAGAGGTAGAAACCTTTCTGTAATGTTCATTCCACATGTCTAAAGCAAAGCCCTTTATCTCTTATGATAAAGTAGGTGTGAGTTTGGCAGCTGCACCTCTACCTTTGCATTAGCTGAGGGCTTGAGCCCACATCTCAGCCCAAGCTACCCCCACCCCTCTCTGCAAGAAGCCGGTCTTTTTAGGACTTAGCCGCCTCTTCCCTGCTCATGCCCTGGGTAAGGGGTGAGCTCTGCACTCCCAACGGGAAGGTGGGGAGACCCTGTCCTAGCTCACTCCCTCAAGCACGGCCTCTTGCCACGCCAGGCTGGCACGGCACACCAGGCATGGGCACGGCATGGACCTTGCCAGGATCCATGGTGCATCCACGGGGGCGCGAGGGACAATGTCTCATGCAGGACGTTACCTTCCTCCACTGTGTGGTGGTAGAAGCACCAGGGGAACCCAGGGGGATATGGCCTGAAGCAGCACCCCTGCTGTTCACACTCCTTAGCCGTGATGCCGGGGAAGCCGCAGTTTACCCTGGCGTGAAAGTTGTTGGGACAAACTTTCCTCACTGCATAAAGAAAAAACAAGGGAAGGAAGGAGACTGTTACTTTATGCTCCACTTACTCAGCGGTGTAATTCAAAAATAAAAGGCAGGCCACGAAGGTGAGGTCAGTGAGCAGATGTGACAGCCTTGATGACCTTGTCCACACCGATTTCAAGCAGCAGGTTCACCCAAACCCTTACCATGCCTGTTAGGGAAAACTAAATACCAAGGGGTGAGGAATTGCTGCTGTGCTCCAGGGGCCAGAGGGGACAAAATTTGCCCCTTGAAGTGCCTGTCAGGCAGCAACCCAGCTTTAACTCTCCTAGATCCAGCACCGGGGTCAAGCGCCGAACATGTCCCGTAATGGTAGCACAGGCACTAGGCTCAGACCAGGGTATATTCATGACCTGCCCCAGTGCTAACCCTGGAGCAGCTGGCTAATGTGAGGAGAGGAAACCCCAGCCTCCTCTGCATGCCAGCTTGAGTTATGGAAAGAAGGTAGGGCATCTGGGAGGAAACCACAGCTCAGCTCACCCAGGCAATAAAAAGTAAAATCACAGATAAAGAGGTTATACCACCTGGCCTGACTAATTCAGTTTTCCTGTCCTGAAACAGTTCTGCTCAGAAAAGCAATTCTATGAAAGTGACACCGTAAGCTGCTGCCATTTGTTCTTCAAGATTTTAATGAACAGCAAACAGTGCTCAAAAGCAAAATTATTTTTTCCCTCTGACAACTCTGAGCCCCATCGAGCAACCTTGATTCGTATCAACTTCTTTCATTGGGTAACGTTGCCTTTGCGCCCTCACTTCTTTTCATTTCACCTGTGCAACTGCTGAGATTGCTCTGAAGGTCTCCTAAGGAGGAGCCGCGCAGTCAGCCCAGCAAATGTAGCTTAGCTTACAGTCAGCAGCAGATGTAGCTTACGGTCTGCGGTTACGTACAACACACACCCAGTCCTTGAAGGTCTGGGAGAGCAGCTCTTACCCTCGCTGAGAAAAGAAAGGCAAAAAACAGAAGCGGGAGTTTAGAAGCTTTAGAAGGAAGAATCTAATGGAGAAAAGGATTTCCTCTGGGATATCTAGTGGGATATTACTTTCGTTGCATGAAGACTGGGAGCAAAAATGGGAGAGAAAACAAGAACCAGCAAGCGGAATTATGCTGGGATACAGGACAGAAGTAGCAATTATCAAGACAGGCTGGAGAAAAGAGCAAAAAGCCTAGAAGTTAGGGCATGCCTGTTATCTTTTGTGCAGGTGTCAAACAATTACAGAGGGACTCATCCACTCAGGGCTTTCTGATTTCTTTGACGTGCAGTGCTGAAGTCCTCCGGAGCCACATAGAAAAGCCTTTTAAATAAGCGCTGAGGGTCCCTTGCTCCACTGATGAACAAGACCACAACCAGCAGTGAAATGTTTTTAAATAATCAGCATGGATTATTTGATAACTAAAGCCTGAAGGAAGAGGACATATCTTGTGTGAAAAGGATGAGATTGAAGACTGATGGGTAAGCAAGGTTTCACTTTGCATTTTACTACCAGTGCTCTTCTAATAGAGGCTTGTGCTCACTTTGTTGGCCTAAGAAGAAAAGCAGAGCTGCTCCCCGTTGTACGTATTTCATCACAATCAAGTACTAGGGAAATCGGTGTTGTTACCTTTCTTTTCTTTAGGAACGAAGCACCAGGGAACGCCGGGGACTGAAGAGTCGAAGCAGCACCCAGCTGTCCTGCACTCCGCTGCTGTGATTCCCGGGTAGCCGCAGTTCTGCCGCTCCCTGGACCCCAGTTTACATTGGCATCTTGCTGTTCAGGACAGAAGTAGCAGGTTACCGGGTATCAGCTTGCATGCTCCTTAGCGGAGGGGCATTTATCAGGAGCGCACCTTTTATGTCGCTTGCTAAGACCAGAATTTGTGCGGTTTAAAAGCTGCTTTTAAACTCCCACCGATTTCAGTAAGGGTTGTACTCCACCCTTTGAGAATCTGTGGTCTCACCTGCAGCTAAGCCAGCCCAGCACAGTAGGGGCTCTGGACTTCAAATAGACCGCTTCAAATGGTAAATCCCCACAACTTCAAATGTCACACTAGTAAAAGCTTGCTGCTTTGCCCATCCCATGTGAAGAAAGAAAGAGTTAAGGGTCCAGTGGATATTTGAACAGGTGTAAAAATATGAAATCTTTGCATTGTCATCAGGTGACTATAAAAACAGGATTACGTGCAAATAGTTGCCGCTATGCTTTTAACATTTTAAGTCTACCACAGTCAACCGCAACCAAGAAATTCTGGAGATGTCCCTAGGTGTCTGCCACTGATTTACTTGCTTTCCAGTTCTTATGTTGTCTAAATGACTTGCTTTTATTGACGAGACAGATAGACTTCTTGGAAATTGTATTCACGTGGCAAAGTAGCATAAAATGAATGTCAGAACACTACATAGACAAAGCTAGCTCCTGGTCCTGTTCTAGCGAGCGCCTGGACATGTCCGTCTCTCTACCTTGTAGCAGGTTCCTGGTTATTCCACCAACGCAAAAGCTCACCTGCAGTCTTTTTTATTTTGCCATAGAGTACTCTGAAAAAAATAAGTAGACTCCGACTTCGGTAATAGTACCAGGGCAAGACATTGGCTGTCAAATACGTACACTGGAGGCATGCTCTTGCTGCGGTCACGGTCAGGAGGATCAGGCCCACGTACCTACCTGCAAAGGCAACAGCAGACAGACGTACTTACTTGGTGCTGGATTTCCCTCTGCCAAGGTGCTGAGAGCTGCAACGAGGATGACAGAGAGCACACAGATCGCTTTGGGATCCATTGCTCCTGGAAGGCAGGCGGAGGAGAGGTGCCGCTCTCCCTTGGAGCAGCTCGTCTTATACGCTCCCCGTGTTTGCCCAGTGAGGTCTGATAACATTGTCCCAATCCAATGCTTTACCCAGAGGTTGGGTTTTCTTTTGTTTAATTAGGAAATGTTGGCATGCGTATTGTGATATCCCTGAGACAATTTTCTAGGCTGACGTGATCTATTCATCACGTATCTATTACGTACCGATAGATATATATCTATGACGTGATCTTATAATCTATTAATCGGATGCTGCTGGGTGCCTCTGGCAGCCCCAGCTGATTTCATTGCCATTAGAGTGTTTCCGACTTCTGGGCAGCTTTAAATGTTTGCCGCTACTGAAAAACATATATTTCCTATCCAGCTGTACCTTTTCTGCCTGCATTTTTCCCTGGCCTGAAGGTTTTTGTTATGATTTTATTGATTTATTGATATTACTCTGAACTGGGTAAGGCGGGAGGGCTGGAGGTGTGACACCTCTGAGCTTCAGGAGACCACAGGGCGAACCGTGCTGGGGAGCTGCGAACCGCTGCTGCAGACCTGAAGAAATATGTAAACAAAGAAAGTAGAAGGTATGACCGTGAAATACCGAGCCCAGCTGAGGCCGCTGTTTGTCTCCACACGTGAGGCAATTTACACCAGTTTGGAATAGGAAAAGAAGGTAAAATCAGGGGGAAAAAGAAAAAAACACAACCAAAAAACCAAGAGAGGCAACAGCATAAAGAGACTGGAGAGAGGAAAGGAGAGTTTATGTGTGATCTCAGCCTGACACACAGGCACTGTGCTCGTCCAGGGGTCAGACCAGATGATGTTTTGGACTTGAGGTCCTGCTCCAGGAGGAAGGTCAAGCTCCTGGGAGCCAACCCCTCCCAGCCTGTGGGCCCTGCCCCAGGGGGGCAGCAGCAGGGGCTGCCCTCACCCCCTCTGCCCGGTCCCCGGAGCAGAGTGCTGCTTCACAACCCGTCTAACACCACAGGCACGTGATTTGCCAAAATCAAACTTCCGAAGCACCATCTATTCATTTCCAAGATTGCTTTTCTCCTGGTTTCAAAGGTGGCCTCTAACGCAGCCTTTGGGCTGTGTCAGGACAACAGGCCTTGGCACTTGGACTGCCCAGTCAGGCTTTAGTCTCCCCTTTGGACCATTTTTTCTACCATTTACTGTAACATTTCCTAGATTCTAGCTACTTCCCAAGGCTTGATCACAAGCAGAGCTGTGCCAGGGAGGGGGAGACAAGCAGCGGGATGGTGGGACTAGCTCTGCACCCTCCCCAAAGGAGGCACCCACAGACTGGGCAGGGCCAGCTGCAGCCCCCGTGGTGCTCTGCAATGTCCCTTTTCCCATGGGAAAACAACCAGGGAGTTCTTCCTGTTCCTCACCAGAAAAGGGATTCAATGCATTTTTTTTGATCTTTGACAAAATTAAGTCTTAATGCCTTTGATTTTCATGTATGAGTTTGTTTTGTGCCTCTTTACTTGGCAAAGTTCAAAGCTTGCACTTTTAACTTCTATGGTTGTGTTTTGAAGGTGATTTTTTTTGTTGATATCGTTGATAAATATTCTGAACCCTGTAGAAAGGATCTTGGTCTACAAGGTGAAAAATAATAGAGCTCATTTTCCTGCTGTTTAATTTTTGTAATACTTTATTTATGCCCATCCCTGTTAAAGACATTGGTGGCACTTGTCATTGAAAGTCATGATTCGTAAACTAAACATTTTGTGTATGCTTTGTTTCACAAGATACCGAACTGCAGGCAGAAGAGGGCTATGTTCCAGAGCTCAGCAGTTCGTATCATGCCTTTTACCTCCATCCCTGGGAGAAAGCATCAGATTTAAAACTTAAAAATCCATTTTTCTCTTTATGTGCAACATAAATCTCCCAAATCTTCCAAATCTCCATCGTGATGCCTAGCCCAGGGAAGTTGTTAGCAATTTTTCCATCAGCTTTCTTTCTCCTGGTGCAGGGGGCGAGACTGGCTGTAATGTTGCCGGTGCACGAAAGGAACGTGGTGATCCCGAGGGGGGACGGCACTGCTTTCAGAGCTGCATAGCAGTTCTCAGCAGATTATCAGCTCGTGGCATGAGTCAGGTGAAACCGCTGATAACATTTGTCCCTCCTGCCTCTTACTGGACATTAATTAAGTCCTTATCTGCCAGCCCGTCACCTCTTGGGCCTGATCCCAACTGTCTGCACAAAGGCAAATCTACCACTGAGGTTTTGCTGCGGAAAGAGCATTTGATTGGCATCTTAAAACAAACACGCCGATATAAATAAGCTTCTTGCTTTCTGCCAGAGGATTACTTTAAGATCTTTAATATGTGTTATAGCAAAGCCTTGAAAATTATCTGGGGTTTCCCTGCAAATGTGTTTACTTCCCTGAGGCCAGCACCTAGCTAGACTTTTTGGTAACGCGGAGTAGGGTGCTCAGACTCAGCCAGCACCCATGGCCAGAAGTGGCTTGGAGGGCTCCTTCCTCCTCTCCAGCCTCCATGTCCATCCTCACCGCCCTCCTCCAGTCCCACAGGGCTTTTAGCTGAACTGTGGTGCTCTCATTTCCTTCCCAGCAAGGAAATGAGAAATCACCATGGCTGTTACGGACCTTCTTGCTGTGGGTGAATAACAGGCTGCAGCTTTGTATTCTGATATTGCAGAACTTGTAAAGGATGTGGGTATTATTTTCTTTTCCTTTTCACTTAAAAACAAAGAACCAGAAACCAACAGCACAAATTATTTTTTTGTCCTAAAGGGAGTTTTTTTGTCCTAAAGGGAATTTCCAAAAAAAAAATAAATTATTGGAGACAAAGGGAGGGGGAGTCTTCAGCAATTTTGCTCCTTCCAGCTGTGCAAGGGGGAGAGATTCAGAGCAGGAATAATCTGACAATACCACTCAGGTGAACCTCGCTACATGCCACTCATTCATTGCAATACTGTTTTCTGTGAGAGTGTTTCTAGAAACCATAGCAATGAGCAGCACTCTCCTCCTTATCGTTAGGTTTACTGTTTGCCTTGCTCCGACAGCCACCGGTGCCCTGCCATATCTCCCTTCCTCCATCCCATTTGCAGGTACACGGGAACTGGTGTGCGGAACAGGTCATTCAGGTGCCTGCTCTTCCCCACGGTATGGCCTGTAGGACCGCAATGTTTAAAGGGCGTGTTTTTCAGGATGTACTTTCCCTGGGGCCCATGAGACTGTGCCATGGGTCTGCTCTACCCTGACAAATTACAAGGGTGGTTTTGGCATCTGACCGCTGGAGGCAGAGGGCCATATCGCTACATGGGGTCCCTCTGATGGCCCTATTGAGGTGGAGAGCGGGGCTAGGAGCTGATATGACTTTGCCTGCAACAGCCTGGTGGGGTCTGGACAACACTCTGCGAAGGCCAAGCGACTGCCGGCACCTGGCCCTGCCCTGGTGCAAAGGGGATGGCAGGGACGCTGGCGAGGATAGGGACAGCAAGGAGCTGGGGGGCCCAAGGGCCCCATCCCTCCTGGGAACTGCATGCAGGGAGCTGCAGTCTGTGGGCTTTCTGCTATGCCTGCGCTCTGAGCTCATCCTCTCCCCCCGTGTTGAGAGGTCCCAGCCACTGGCTCCCACAGCGGGTGTGTGACCAGGACCTGGAGTTTATTTTTACAATAAGGAGGTGAGGCAATCCCTCCCTGCCCCACAGCTCATGGCAGCGGTGCCCAGGGGGGTGGGACCACGCACAGAGCAGGCACCGACACAACCCCCTGCGTGTGCGAGTACGCAGGGTCCCTGCAGAGCGGGCAGCGGCTGCAGGGGCTGGGCCCCCTATGCAGGGACGTTCATCTCAGTGGGCATCTCTGGGCTCTTCCAGCTACTGTCCTGCGGACCCTTCTGTTTTCACTAGGCACATTCCCACATGCCACTCGTCCTTGCGAGGCATTGCACAACAATGAGCTTGCTTGCTGCTCCTGTTAAAGCCTAGAGAAAATTAAATAAAGAAATTAGGGGGCTGGATTTGGAGCTGCAGGTTACTGCATGCAACAGGGATCAGAAATCATTCCAGTCTTCCCCCATCAACCTGGAGGTTGAAAAACTTGTAATCATAGAATCATAGAATGTTTTGGGTTGGAAGGGACCCCTAGAGGTCATCTAGTCCAACCCCCCCGCAGGAGCAGGGACACCGCTAACTAGATCAGGCTGCTCAGAGCCCCATCCAACCTGGCCTTGAATGTTTCCAGGGATGGAGAGGTCTCTGGGCAACCTGTTCCAGTGTTTTACCACCCTCATTGTAAAGAATTTCTTCCTTATATCCAGTCTAAACCTACCCTGTTTTAGTTTAAAACCATTACCCCTTGTCTTGTCACTGCTGGCCCTACTAAAAAGATTTTCCCCATCTTTCCTATAGGCCCCCTTTAGGTACTGAAAGGCCGCAATCAGGTCTCCCCGCAGCCTTCTCTTCTCCAGGCTGAACAACCCCAACTCCCTCAGCCTGTCCTCACAGGAGAGGTGCTCCAGCCCCCGGATCATTTTTGTGGCCCCTCCTCTGGACCCGCTCCAACACTTCCATGTCCTTCTTGTGTTGAGGGCTCCAGAGCTGGACACATAATAATAGAAACTTTAAGTGATGTTGTGGTCAACTCCTAATGTTCCTCTCTGTTCTGAGCCTGTACTCATTTATTTCTGTGCCAAACACATCTGGAAATGGGGTTTTGAAGAGGCTAGCAAGGTTGTTGGGATTGTGCAGGAGCATGCATTTGAACAGAAGCAAAAATACCAGGAAGAGGTTCCCAGTAAGATTTGCAGCTCAACTCCTGTAACAAGCATCGTGGTCTCAGATTTGTATTGGGCTTCCCTTGCAGAGGTTATTCTCTAGCCCACGTAGGAAATCCCAGTGGTTTTGTAAGCTTAAAGGTCAATATTCTGAGTGTGTGTGGGAGGTGCCTGTGTTATTTTTAGATATAGGTCTGTTGCAAAACATGCTCAAGAACTTTGTCTCCTACAAAGCAGGCGGTAGCTGTGCCGCAGCTTGGAGGTGTCCGGGCAGAGCAGTGCGACCGGTGCCGCTCGCTTAGGTCACCCTTGCTGGGCACCGACTGGGGCTGGCTTTCCTTTTTCCTTTCAGGCTGGCCCCCATTTCAGAAACAATCAGCCAAGCAATGCTTCACAGGGAAGATTAAAAATACCACATCTGGGAAAATACAGCCAGACCTAGCAGTAGTGTATGAGACTCTGAAGCTTGCACCTGTGCATGTTGTTAAACACAAGCTGAAATATGGGACAGGTGAGAATTTTGGAAAAATTTAAACACTCATTTATGCATGTAAGCCCCTGGAGTTCAGCCAAAGGTTTTGCAACGCTCCAGTTGCATGGTTGCTGCCTGGCTTACTTTTGAAAGCCATGCTAGGGAGAAACTTGTTGCATAAAAACATCAGCCATCAGAGCAGGGGCAGATATGTGCTGTTAGGGAAAATGGGAGGCACTGAGGCCGGAGAAACTGGGTACAGAGGGGAACTCTGTGATCCTCAGATACACCTAAGTTTGGCTGTAGGTTACTGCAACAGGCAGCGTCCTACCGCACCTCTTGTCTCCCTGAGCTGCTAAACTCACCGTCTGTGGGATTAAAGTCTGAACAGCTCTGGAGAAGGAACTGCAGAAAGAGAAAGAAGCCTTGAGCTGTAAAGGAAAAAAAAAAAAAAGAAAAAAAGAAGAAGGAAGTAGTAAGGGTAAGATATTTTAACTAGATGAGTTAGCACATGAAAGCCCTCAATTCAGGATGTTCTCCACCTATCAAGCAAGTAACACTGTGGGTTCAAAAAATAGAGAAAACCCTACACCTTAATTCTGGGAATGGACAGTTTGAAGTAACCCTTGAGATCCATCGCTTTGATAAACAAACCTACCTGAGATACACTAACGCAGGCGTCAAATCCAACTTTAACCTGGTTGTGCACAGAATCCTTCAGGGGAATTTTCATAGAAGAATCATAGAATCGTTTAGGTTGGAAAAGACCTTTAAGATCATCAGGTCCAACCGTTAACCTAACCCTGCCATCCCACCACTAACCATGTCCCTAAGCACCTTGTCTGCCCGTCTTTTAAATCCTCATCTACCCTTATTTTAAATACCTCCAGGAATGGGGACTCAGCCACTTCCCTGGGCAGCCCGTTCCAGTGCCTGATAACCCTTTCCGTGAAGAAATTTTTCCTAATGTCCAACCTAAACCTGCCCTGGTGCAACTTCAGACCATTTCCCCTTCAGACCTCCCCTCCCCGGACGATAGTCCATTACGAGGGAGAAGAGGCCGACCCCCACCTCCCTACAGCCTCCTGTCAGGCAGTTGTAGAGGGCGATAAGGTCTCCCCTCAGCCTCCTCATCTCCAGGCTGAACAACCCCAGTTCCCTCAGCTGCTCCTCATCAGACTTGTGCTCCAGACCCCTCACCAGCTTTGTTGCTCTCCTCTGGACATGCTCCAGCAATGCAACGTCTTTCTTGTAGTGAGGGACTCAAAACTGAGCACAGTATTCAAGGTGCGGCCTCACCAGCACCGAGTACAGGGGCAAGCACCGAGTACAGGGGCATTTTGTAGAAGAATATGTCATTTCTACAAACCAGAGAGGCAGTGCTGGAGGAGGGCTTTTGTCACATTTCTATGGCCAACATCCTGGCAAAAGGTAGAATGAAAAAAATAATTACCTGAAGATTATCAGATATATAACTCAAAGCTGAGTCAGACATAAAAGCCTGAATTTCAACATCCAACACATTGCAAAAAGTTTTGGTTACAACTGCAAAGCTCAGTGCCAGTTTAGAAATACAGAACCCAGCCTATTATTTTTCCTAATGCTACTAGGTTCTCCAAGCAGCACATGATAGCCGCATTGCCAGCATTTGCCTTTTTTTTGTGAACATCAAAGCAAGACCAGAAAATGCTCCTGAGATGAGCATTCCTCTGCCTGCAGAGAAAAGGGCACACTGGCTGTAACTAGCCAGGCAGGGAAAGATGTAGTCTTAATCACTTTTCCAGACCCCATCAGTCTTTGCAGTGACCCAGAGAGAGGGAAAAAATCTTTAATTCGGCTTAAGAAATGTGGAAGGAAGATTTGGTTCAAGACAGGGCCATTGAAAAGCCTCTTTATGTTAGCAGTCGTGGTGTATTCCAGTTTATTATGTCCCAAGCAAGAAAAAAAGCACAAATCCTGATCTATTACCTTCTCAAAAGGGAACTATACAAGCCAGGGAAACTTATTAAATGGAACTTATAGGAAGAGCAAAACGGGTGAAATGCTCGCAAACAGCAGGGTGCTATTTAAAGACATAATATGAAAGACTCAGAGTAAATATTTACTACCAAACAAGAAATATGAAAAAGATGTCCCCAGGCACATATGTAGACCCAGAATAAGTAAATTGCAGAGTGAAGGAAGCTACTATAAGAAAAAAAGACTTTTTTTCAAAGCCAAATAAAGAAAATGAAAAAAAAAAAAAAACCAACTGACTGCAGGCAAGTAAAATCATAAAGAGGCAAACAAATAACTTCTTTTAAGATAAGAGACAAAAGTCAGCTGTCACCAGGGAGAGGAGAGGATTTTTGTTGTTCAACATATTCATAAATGATCAAGAAAGGTTGGTGAATAATGAAGCGATGAATATGCTGATGATTCAGAATATTTTTCATATTTTTCAAAAGTGCAGGTAGCTGAACAGTTGCAGAAATGTCTTACAAGAGTGACTGACTGGGTGATAAACGGCCCATGAAAGGCAGAGTGGGTAAGTGCAAAGTAAAGTGCATGGAGGACGAGTAACCTAATTACACAAACAGAAAGATGGGCTGCAAATTAGCTCTTGTCACTCAGAGAGCTTTGCATCACTGTGGATATGCCAACTGAATATTCAAAGTGTCAGAAATGCAAATGGAGTTAAAGCCGTTATCAGGAGAGGGACTGAGTACAAAGCAGCAAACGTAATTTTGGTACTTGTCGCAATCCTTGCTGCTCCCATGCCTGCATCACTTTGCGACGCTCTGGTTGCCCCAAGAAGGAGAAAGTGTAATTAGAAGAGATGCCATGGAAAGCCTTGTGGCTCATGGGAGCAATGAGCTATGAAAAAAGATTTTGAAGAGTTTCAGGATCTTAGAAACTAAAGGTGTCATAGGACAGACGGGGGAAGTTTTCTCCTGGATAAGTAACGGGGTAACAAGCAGAGGGTGGGAGCCAATGGATGGTTCTCACTGTGGGAAGAGGTCAGGAGGATGCTCCTGCAGGGAGCTACGCTGGGACCTTGGCAGCTTAACAAATTCATAAACCGTCTGGAACAAGAGGCAAGAGGCTAAAAATTGTTGACAACACAGCATTTCTGTGGTGACAAAGATATGAGCCAATTGCTCAGATGGAGCGTGCAGAACTGAATGACTGCAGAATAAGATGGCAGGTGATGCTTAATGTCCATAAATATGAAGTGATGCACACCTGGGAACGGAGCAATCCTACCTTTTCAAATAAAATGATGGGCCCTGAGCTGATTATGATCACTTGGGTACATGCAATCGCAATGTTAAGTGTGACATGGGCATATGGAGGGTAACAGACAGTTTTATGAAAACACCAGCCCCATGCTTAGCAACCATGAGAAAAACAAATGGCACTTTAACAATTCTTAAGGAAGGGACAGAGAATCACGCAGATTCACACTGTCATGCCATCTTATAAACCCACAGGACATCCACTTTTTTCATGCCGTGTTCTCAGTCTCCAGCCTGTAGAAGATCCCATGATGGGGACGGTGGTGTGGGACAGTGTCCACACCAGGAATGGCCACATACACTGGGTCTCTCCAAGCTGCGAGGTCTACACAAGTCACACAGGTCTTGGATGAACTCATTGAAGAAAAATTGTTTGGGGCTGTGAAATCCCCAAACTGTATGTCTATCTCAGGAAATGCCTAAGCTGTAAATCACTGGAGGTTGGAAGAGTATGCTGGGCAAGTATCACTGCCCGTATGACTACTCTTGCTGCTCTTGAGGACAGGACACTGGCTGGACTTCTGCTGATGTTACTCATCATTTCTTAGCACACAACAACCAGAAGACATTCAATGAAATGATGAGGCAGAGGTTGTAGATGAGAAGAATACAGCACATGACTATTCTCTGTACCCCTTCATAAAGTTTTCCTGTAAGCAACTGTGACAGGCCATACATGGCTGGGGAACTGGGGTGGGGATGGATTTAGCCTGGCTTAGTCTGGCCAACCCTATGATTTTATCATTGCAACTTTTGATTTTCATCATTTTTTAGTAGCATCTTTTCAAACTCTCCCAAACTGATGAGCTTAATCGTCTGGTGAAAGCTTTTGAGTTAAAAATCAAGAAAACCCAGTTTGTTTTAAATTCTGAATCTGGTAAAAATGTCCCAGTTTGGAGAATGCTGTGATGGGTGGAGTTTCACACATGCTTCTGAAACTCACCAAAACCCAAATCAAACTCATCCCCTGTGAATCGGTTGTGATTATTGGAAGAAAGACCCAAATCTAGCACCCCTCATGAAGGAGGGAGGGTTTCTGGGTCGGTTCCCTCCGACAGTGACTGGCAGGAGGAGGGATGCTCGTGGCGCAGGGAAACGCATTGCCCACGTTGTAGCCAGCGAGGGGTACGAGCAGGCCAACACCTCTCACCTGCACCCGAGCCAGGGGACAGGGAGGGACCGAGACCCATCGGCAGCTCCAAACACTGATGGGCTGAGGGCAGAGGCATGGAGCAGCTGATAAATATTGCCTGTATTGTGTCACTTTAGCACAGTTCATTCGTTAATGCCAGAGCAGGTGGTAACAAAAATAGGAGCAGGCAGGGGTTAGTAGCCATTAATCCCACAAGCTAAAGGTCAGCGTTCCCCTTTTAGTTTTCTTGCAGCTTCTTAGAGCAGATTGTGAACTGTGGTTTTCACTTTACATGTCAAGGACTGAACATTATTCAGGCCACATGAGAGAAAAAAATCCGTAGTTCTCATTTGCTACTATGGGAACAGTGGGTGATCAAAACTTTGAAAACCAGGCAATGCAGGCAAAGGGCTGTGAGGTTATTTCTGGCACAAATAGCTAAAGAGATAAACACCAATGAGAAATTCTTGAAATAGGACAAGCCAGAAACCTAGGAAATAATAAGTGAAGCCTAAGACACCATGTGGGAGGAAGAGGTCATTTCAGAGTTTTGCCTTAGCTGTTTCAAAAGCGGGTAGCAAAAAGATACTGCCTAAAATGCTGGCTCCAAATAACAGAGAGGACTGGAGAAGGCTCAGAGGGAGGTACAGTGTGGCAGGGTCTGTAAAAAAATTAGAGGGCAGAAAGCGACCTGGACTGGCTCAGCTGAGCTGGCAGCAAAAATTACCTCCTGTGGTGGCGGAGTGGAGTCAAGACAACCGCTGCTTTTTGCAACTTTCAGTTCTTGCTCTCTTCGTCGATGGCAGTGAGTGGGGGAAATACTGGCCAGGAAGCGTTTCTTCTGTACCAATTAAATGCAGTTAAAAATAGAAGGAGAAATATTAAGCTCTAATGTTAGCAAGAGTATATGAGGATTGATGGGAGAGCTACTTCAGGGGAAAACCATCTATATAGTTGAATTCTTCAAAGGAGTTAAAATAATGAAAGGAAAAAGTAGAAAGTAGAAAGAAAAAAGTAGATGTTTCAAAAGAAAAAAGAAGGCTAGCTATAAAATTCCTTCAAAACCTTCCTCTTAAGGATTTTTAAGTGATCGAGCATAGGAAGTGAACTGCAAAGTTTTGGCAAGAATCAGAAAAGGAAAAAAAGATATTTTCCTCGTCTCAAAACTATAAAATCTTAATAAGACCATTTTTCTTCACTGTTTTTTTTTTTTTTACAGTACGTTACTGCAGATAAGAGTATCACAGAAGCCACAGAGTTCTTTAGTTCAGGCCTAGATGAGCATGTTGGCGGTCTCCAGCTGGGATGAAGGATGCCACAGCAGATGAAATGGCACCTGAGGCTGCCCTTGCTGCGTCCTGCTTACCCGGTGTAACCAGGCAAAAGATGATGCAACACATTGGACGATAGCTGAGGTACAAGAACTAGATCAAATGTACCCAGCAGGATCAAAACATTGCTCGTTAGAGGTGGCTGGGATTTTTTTCAGCATAGAGTTTTGTCAGGATGAGTAGATTGAAATAGAAACTTGAAGCCTGCAAGGATTGCATTGGCAAAACACCTCCATGGCAGTTCTTCCCCATCTGAAGGTGTTTGGGGATGTGACAGACAGCAAGCAAGAGAGGTCTCTGTCAGCTCAACAAAAAGCCATTTGCAACAGTTCCTGGAAGGAAAAATTAATCCAGGCTTTTAAAAACCCCGAAATATTGCAGCTGGTTCATGAATTCCCCAAGTCAGGAATACCCAGCAGCTGGGAGTATACTGGAAATGAATGCTTGCCCTCTCCTTGTGGCCATAGAGGCTGGTGTCTAGGGCCAAAGGCAGCACAGCTTTGCTCTTTCATGCTTGTCAAGGACATTGGCACCCGCTCAATCTTTTCCCCTTTCATAGGAGGCCCTATCTCAGATCTGCGAGGCAAAATGAGAGCTGAAGCCAGAAACCTCCTTTAACAGTGAGAGCATATGGCCTTTTGGATGTAAATAGGAAAGCAATCACATTTTTGTGATAAAAGATATTGTTCACATTTTCTGTATATGTCACACAGACAATACAGTAACCCAGGAGGGCTCTCACGTTGGATTGCTAGATTAAATATCTCATCTGTAGCACAATAAACTAAATCGTCAAACATATTTCTGTCCACAGTAGCAAAACAGCAATTGATTCATGCCCATAAATACAGGGAGGAAAATGTTAATATTGCAGTAAATCAAGCAGCTTCCCTGTCCATCATATTTTGCTGTTCAGAAGTGAGACCTGAATTCTCAATAACTCCCTGCTAATGGAAAAATTCCAAAACCCTAATTAAAAAGTCTCCATTCAATGGGCTGTGGAGAATTTATAGCGGTGAAACTGTCTGTGTCAGACAAATATGCTATTGATAGTCCTGTGGGAACTCATGATGAAGGGACTACAAATACGAATAGAGAGAGAAAAAGGCAATAGGCAGCCGGCTGGGCGCCGTTTCAGACAGCTGACGCTGGTGTGCGGGGAGGCCGAGGGAGAGGGCTGGGGGTTTGCTGCTGCCAGCGCTAGCAAATGCCGCTCCGGGAGAGGTTTCAATGAGAGAATCGGAGATGCCCCATGGGCTTTTACCTTTTCTCAAGAAAGGGGCTGCATCCGTGGTTTTGGTTAACCAAAAGGGCAGCAAACCATCCCACTGAGGCATTGCTGTCTGGTAAAACCACAGATCCCTCCTGAATGAGGGTGGTGAAACACTGGAACGGGTTGCCCAGAGAGGTAGTGGAGGCCCCATCCCTGGAAGCATTCAAGGCCAGGTTGGACGGGACTCTGAGCAACCTGATCTAGTTAGCGGTGATCCTGCTCACTGCAAGGGGGTTGGACTAGATGACCCCTAGGGGTCCCTTCCAACCCAAAACATTCTATGATTCTATGATTCTATTATGAAGGCAAGTACAGAACCACAGCACCTGACCATCCTGGACACTGTTACCTCCAGGGACACTTGGGCACCCTGGCAGTCACCGACAGGTAGCTGCTTCCTGACAGCAGACACCACAGCCTGGCTCAGCTCTAGCTCTGGAGGAGGCTTTTGGGGAGTTCAGGGGCTGCTGCTTCCCAGGGGCTCCCCCCACACATTAGGGATGCAGGGGGTGACCTCCACCCTGGGATGAAGGAGGACAGCTGCATGCATGGCCCTGGCCGTCCCCAACTCTTTGACCTCCACCCTGGGATGAAGGAGCACAGCGCTGCTGGGATGGGCTGCATGCATGGCCCTGGCCGTCCCCAACTCTTTTTCTCATTGGTCCCCGGGACTCATGGTATCTGCATTTCAGCCCTCTGCTGCACTGTGTTCATAGACGAAGGCACATTGACCACATCCAGGCTAGAGATTCAGTGACCTGTTGTAATGGCCATCAGGGCTTCTGGATGGCTTTTGTCAGCAGCGACACTTGCAAAGCGATGTCTGCGCGGAGGGCAGGCTTTGCCACTGATGGACTTCATGCAAACCCAGACTTCAGGCTGAGTCCGTGGCAATTCTCATTTCACTAGCTGGAGATCAAAGACTGCTTTTTTTTTTTTTCTCCCAAAGTGAAACCATTTTTCCCAAAGCAGGAACAGGCTCTTGCCCAGCTGTTACAGGCACATTCACACCAGGCAGGCAATGACAAGCAGGCCAGCCCTCTCACCAGTCCTGCCCCACTGAAAACGCTTCCTTGGTGGCAAACGCCCCCCTCCCACACCCCTAGAGACCCCCTGTTGCCAGACCCTGAGCCAGTTACCAGTGCGGAGCACGGGCGCGCAGCGCTTCGCAGCCAAGGGCATTGCAATGGCAGCACCCATTGCTGATGTGGGGGCCATCGAGTTTTAACTACATATAAATGGGATGATGAGTTTCTGGTTGCTGAAACCCACTGTTACCTTGTTCTACAAAGGCTGTTTTGGGGTTTTTGTCTCAGGCTGGCTGGACTTTGTTTGGAGAGGTTCAAAACCTCTTTCTACATCTCCTCTATAACAAAGGAGAGCTTTAGAAAAGTGGAGAACATGAGGCCCCTGTAAGAAAGGGCCTGATTTCTGAACAACGAGCCAGGTGCCCTTACCTTCCTGCCAAATGGCCTTCTCATTAGGCAATAGGATCAGCCGCATTCACCTAATGCGTATTTAATTGTTTGCATTAAGGAGGGCCACCTGCAAGGGGAGAAACTGAGAGGGGAACTATGTGAGCCAGAACGAAGCCTCAGAAGTTGGGAACCCCAGCCTGTTGCACTCATCTGAAGGTTTTGGGGTTGGGGGTTTCCCCTCATTCTCTCCTCTAGCCTGGACTGGAGGTAAATCCCTGGCTCGGTCCTTTTGCTCCCTTAAAATGCTTTTACTTAGTGAAATTACATTAGCAGTAAGAAAAAGTTCTGCCAGTAATTTAATTCAAATTATTTGTGGCCACCTCTACAGCCCCTGATGTTTGTGTTGGGATCTATTCAGAATAACTATCATTTACTAAATGCTTTGTTTGCTGTTCCTAAGTGTAGCTTTATACAAACTTTGATTAGATCGTTCCCTGCCCAGTTATGGGAGCCAACGTGCTGGTCAGAAATTTTCAGCCAGAGGTTTTCTTCCCAAGCTGTAACTAAGCTTGGCCGTTGCAAATGAGTGATGTAACACAATGATTGCTACTTTGAGGGCTACTTTGGTGAATATTTTGGTATTACATTAGTCTCAGAGATTTTCAATGTTCAAAACAAATGATCCCTATTGCTGGCTCTTGGGAAACGCAGACCTGCAGATGGTGAGAAGTAGTGACCCTGATGAGACATCCTCATCTAAAATGCTCCTGAAAAAATAGCATCCAAACAGACTTCAAGTGGGAGATGCCATCAGGACAGCTGGGAGGTGCTGCAGAGGGTAACCTTGACAATGAGGCTTGCTCCTTTCTGAAAGCACCCATCTGGCCGCGGTGGGAGCCGGGAAGCTTTGCTGGCTTTAACAGCCCCAGGATCAGGGCTTCAGCTCGGCACGAATGTTTCATTCCCATTCACATTAGGTGGCCTATCCTAGTGCCAACAGGACTTTATGCTACCAGCCTAACCTCATTCACTTCATCTTTTGACAGAAAGAAAGAAAACAAGTTTGCGTGTGCTCTTGAAGAGACCAATTCCTGTGCTGTGGTCACAGCAAAATGGGTGGATGAGGACAGGATGAGGACAAAGGGCTTTATATGCGCCACCTGTCATCTTTATGTTCCTCCGTGATATAGAATGTGAGTTGTCTGTCTGTAGGACTGATGGGGAGAAAAAAAAACCCTTAAATAGTGTTTATTTCTCTGGCTCTTTCCTCTGTTTTCTTTCTTTCTCTTCTTAGCTGGTTAAATCAAAGTGGCTCTGGGCATATAGACCCCCACAAAGCAGATGTGCTTTAAATCCTGTGCTGTGTTACACTGACACCTGGGCCATTCCTGTCTTGAACTCATTACTCTCCCATGTGTACTGGGTTTGCATGGCAAGGGTTTGGTAGCAGGGGGGCTACAAGGGTGGCTTCTGTGAGAAGCTGCCAGAAGCTTCCCCTATGTCCGCCGCTGGCCAAGGCCAAGCCAATCAGCGACAGTGGTAGCGCCTCTGTGATAACTTATTTAAGAAGGAAAAAATCCTGCAGTGGAACAGTAGCCTGAGAGAGAAGTGAGAGGGTGTGAGAGAAAACAGCCCTGCAGGCACCCAGGCCAGTGCAGCAGGAGGGCAGGAGGTGCTCCAAGCACCAGAGCAGAGATTCCCCTGCAGTCCCTGGTGCAGCCCATGATGGGGCAGGCTGTGCCCCTGCAGCCTAGGGAGGCCCACGGGGGAGCAGATCCCAACCTGCAGCCCGGGGAGCACCCCACGCTGGAGCGGGTGGGTGCCCTAAGGAGGATGTGACCCTGTGGGAAGCCTGCACCAGATCAGGTTCCTGGCAAAAACTGTGGATCCGTGGGGAGAGGAGCCCACACTGGAGCAGGTTTGCTGGCAGGGCTGGTGACCCTGTGGGGGATCCATGCTGGAGCCGTCTGTTCCCGAGGGACTGCACCCTGTGGAAATGATGGACCCACGCTGGAGCAGTTTGTGAAGAACTGCAGCCCATGGGAAGGACCTGCACTGGAGCAGTTCATGGAGGACTGTCGGCCGTGGGAGGGACCCCAGGCTGGAGCAGGGGCAGAGGGTGAGGAGTCCTCCCCCTGGGGAGGAAGGAGCGGCAGAGACAGCGTGTGATGGACTGACCCCAGATTTTATTGGTAATAAATTAATTTCCCCAAGTTGAGTCTGTTTTGCTCATGAAGGTACTTGGTGAGTGATTTCAACCCACAAATTCTGCATTATATTTTCTCTCCCCTGTCCAGCTGTGAAGAGGGGGTGATAGAGCAGCTTTGGTGAGCACCTGGTGTCCAGCCAGGGTCAACTCATCACACCTCTTGGCCCTGCTGCTGCCAATCCAGCTCTCCCCAGCCATCCTCACCTACCTGGAGGGGCTTCTGCAAGGAGAGGAGCCTCTTTTTTGACAGGACCCACTTCCCTCTCTTTTGACAGGAGCCTGCTGCCCTAGCTGTCTCAGTGCAGACCCTGGTGGGGGGGTCTCCTTAAGCAGAAACCCCACTCTGTGGGTTGTGCTGGGGAAAGGACCCTGATGGTGCTTGCTTGTAGTTTTGGGCATGCCAGAGTCCCTACGAGCTTTGCATCAGGGCTTGATTTGGTTGTCTGTACCCCTAGTGCCAGCTGCACTACCCCATGGCATCTGCAACACTCCTGGGTGCTGGTCGGTATCACACAGGACCTGGAGGTCTTTGATGTAGGGCACCCAACACCCAGGTGTGAGCGACCCCATCCAGCCCTCAGCCTCTCTTCCCTGTCGTGGTTCTTGCATACAGATGACCCAATGCTGCTTGTTTAAAGGCTTCCCATACACCAGGCACCTGGGGTCCCAAAGGGTCATCCTCCTCTTTCCCCCTTCCCCTCCACCAGCTGAGCACATGCGGGCCTGAGCTGCCCCACAGCACTCCAGCTTGCTGCGAGAAAGAGAAATCGATTGTTTCTAGTTAGTTTGTGTACTTAATGGCCTCAGGATAAAATTGTTTCCCTTTGGCTTCAGCCAATGACATGGAAAACCCTGATTTCCTCCTAGCACTTGTTCTTGCTCCCCACTTGTGCTGGCTTGGAGGAGGAGATCTCTGCTATCGGCAGGCAGTGGCATTTGCCTCCCTGGTATTCCCAAGTGCCCTCCTCCCACGCCGCAGCCCTGGCAGATCAGGCACCGAGGTTGCACCAAACCACCAGCTGTGCCCTTGGCAGCACGTGAAGGTTGTGTGCCATGGGGCCCTGGCATCAGCGGAGGGGAGGGGAAAGAGCAGCATCTCCTTGCCCCCCGTTCATGTCAGGGCCACACCTGCCCTTGCTGCTGCGCACATTGGCAGGGAGCCAGCCATATCGATGGAGCATAGTATCATAGAATCACTTAGGTTGGAAAAGACCCTTAAGATCATCGAGTCCAACTGTAAACCTAACACTGCCAAGTCTACCGCTAAACCATGTCCCTCTACCACATACTGCTTTCCTGCAACCCGGGGCACTGTGCCAAGAGCAACAGAGCTGCAAGTGGTCTGATGTTCAGCTGACCCTGGGATCTATTTTGCAAGGTCCAGCACGGATCTGAAAGTGCAGATGCACCAGTCCTGAGCCCTCAGCACAGTGCAGGTACGGGAGAAAGCCAAGGACAGAAAGGCTTGTCATTAAAAAATGGGGAGAACCAGCAGTGCTTCTGACTGCTGGAGACAGGTATGAAGCACCAGGGCACATCTGGGATGGCTGGGTCAAAGCAACACATCTGTTGTAAGCATTGCGATGACTCTGTGACGCCTAGAAACCCATGGATTCCCCTTTCTTTTGGGTGCACATCACACTAGTTACCATCTGTCTAAAGCAAAGGATAAAGTAAACGTGTATATGCATCTATATACCACATGAACATATGCATACACACACATACATACATTTATATATAAGAATATATAAAAGCATAGCAACAGATAAATATTTTCTCCTAACTAATCAATGTAGCCACCCAGGGTTGCATTTGACATTTGACCTGTCTGGTCGAATAACAAAAGTAGCTGTAAACTCAGGGGGGTGTTGCCTTCTACTATAAATAGGCCCAGCACAGGTCAATCCTCTAAGCAAAGGGCTGCTTAGTGAAGTAGGTTATGGTCTTGGCCTGCTATCAGAAGTGGAACATGCTAATCTTCACAGTTTAATGGTTGCTCTCTCTTCACATTAGTCCCTAGCACCTACCTGTGCGTGCGGCCATAAGGCTGCTGTGCAGACGGGCACGCCTCTGAAGGTCGCCCCGGGGAGCCTCTGAGGGGGGGACACTGCGCCACTCTGCTTCCCCGTGCAAACAGGCTGCTGACAGTGGTGGTGAGTTGTAAACGTCAGGTATTAAAAGCTGGTTGGGTGTAAACATGAAGCAGGGTATGACTTAGCTGTTGTATGACAGTGATGCTGCCGAAATGGCAGGCAAACGCGTCAAGGACAGTCCATGTGAAAAGCAAAGGGGGCTCAGGCAAAATGTCTCAGCTCCCATGCAGCAGCGATGATGGGCTGGGTCGGTGGGCTGCCTGCCTTCAGCCCCCACCCCCCGAGGCAAAGCCAGGCCTTTTCCCCCTCCATCCACTGGAAATGCTCTGCTGCAGCCACCTCCCCGAGGATGCCCCAGGGACCAGAGGTCAAGCCAGAAGGTCTGAGCCATGACAGCTTGTTGCACCCTGCCTGGGCCCTAGTGCCCCCAAGCAGGAATCCTTTTTGCATGTTTTGTAGAGCACTGCCCATGCACGCCACACTGCAAACGCCGGAGAGAGTCTCTGTCTGACCCTGTGGCTCTTATACTCCCTCCTGCACCAGGGGAGCTGAAGGCACCTGCATAAGGAACATTTCTGAGCTTTGTACAAGGATTATACAGAATGATACTGTACAAACTTATTTAAATAAATCTTACTACATTATTAACACTAGGCTAACTAAACATTTAGAAAATCCCCTTGACTTCTGAATATGGGCTTGTTTTTTGAGTTCATTGAACTTGGAGAATGAAAATTGATTCAATCTCTTGTAGTGTAATCCTTTAGGGATGCTCTCAAGGCCACTTTATTTTTCTTGATGTCACATACACAACGGAGTGAGAGGCACCCATACACAAATTGAAAGCAGCTACATGGCTTCACTCCCTGATTCTCCACTGGTAGAATGGGGCTGCTCCCTTTGAGCTGCTGAACAGCTTAAATCCAACATTAAATCTGCTTTTCACCAACTCAAGAAAGAAAAAAAGAAAGCTGCAGTAATTCCTGGTCAGATTCAGAAAAAATGTTAGTTTTGAGCTGCTCAAAAATCAGCGCTGCTGGGAAAGCAGCTCTGCATGTGACTGTGCTACCACAGCTAAGAGGGAACAAATCATTGGCACCCCAATCCCTCCCCTCCCTCCTTCTGACAGGAATGACACTGAAAAGTGTCTCAATTTGCCGTGTCCATCACGTCTTTCATGACCCCATGCTGAATTATGTTTTACCTCTGCCCACACCTTTACACCTATGAGCATAACGTTCAGTTAATGTTTAGTATTTCATGATAATGAAGCAAGCTCCCTATGAAAAATGTTGTTTAGCAGCACTGGCTAATTTTAGATGGCTTGACTTTACACCTGGTATGACTGCTGGATGCTGATGTACGAACTCCTGCGCTTACCCTGCAGGGCACTGCCAAGCCCCCCAGCCAGCAAGGTGGTGAGGAGCCAGAACAACGTCCTCTGCATGGCTCTCCTCCATCTGCAGACCTCAGGCAGGACGTGCATCCCCAGAAAAAAGTCACTTTGGAGCCTTTTATTTCATATCGCTTGTGTTTGTCCAAATACACTGATTTACATTCACCTGAGGGGAAGCTTTTTGGCTGGTTTTATTTTTTTTAGTCACTCTTGATTGACATGTTGTCAGCACATTTGGTGTCCCATAAATAGGCAGGAGGCTGATCCTGGGCAAAGGCTGGCAAAGATACCCAGTTCTGTGTCAGGTCTGTGTGGTGGTGGGGTCTGACCATCAAATTGATCATTCTCACCAGCACTAGCTGGTGTGAGTTCTGCCAGTCGCCACATTAGTTATCTTCAACACAATGAATCACCAAGTCAATGCTTTTCTGCGGGTGTACAGCAGTATTTTTTATTTACTTCTTAAATGATGCAGGTGACAGGGAGGCTTCAAACAATACTCAGTCCAGGGACAAAATGAACAGGGGCTGCAAGCGCTGGGAAAAAAAGGAAGAAATGGGGTTTCTTCTTTAGTGAGGCACATAAGCACAGAGCTAAATGCAAACAGATTTGCAGAGGGGCTTGTTATTACTCCTCCTTTCTTACTCCCAAATAAATGGTGGAGGAGCAGCTGTGCAGCCCCTCCACTCCCAGCTCTCACCCCCTTGCTGGGTAGCATGCATAGGTTGTCTGTAGCACTGGGGAAAACTGATACTACGGGTCAGGTGGAGCTGCACTTCTCCCCTTCACGCTGCAAAAACATCATCAGCAAAACAGTCCGGAAGAAGTCAGGTTCCTGTGTACAACTGTGGTTTCTGTTGCCTCCCAGGAGCTTCAACAGGGCCTAAAGAAAGGCCTTTAAAATATTCCACTCATCACAGTTGCGCGCACCATCCATAAGGACCGATAAGTCTCAGTCAGCATCGCGGAGCTGGGGCTGTCGGGTGCGGTAAAAGGGGTGATGCTGCTGCCTGCCGCGCTGCATAGGTGGAGGATTTAGGGC
>NW_009260028.1:12230091-12272917 GCF_000687185.1 Egretta garzetta
GGGGGTAGAGCCTGCAGTGCGGGCTGGGGGCTCTCCCCAAGCTTCCCTTGGGAAGGCCCTGGATCTGTCTCCGCCCTGCCACAGTCTTCACTCGTGGGTGGGTACGTTGGGATGTATGCCATTCCAGCGAGTGGCAAATCCCCCATGATACGCAGATCTCTGTAAGGACGGGTCTCACAGTCACGTCCCTGGTGTCTCTTGGAGGGATGCTGGCAGCACTCGGAGGGCTGCCAGGAACAGCAGTTGCTGCTCTCCCCCCTACAGCTCACCCATGTCTCAGGCAGGGATGAGGAGCTTCAAGTCCCACAGGAGTCAGCAGTCAGCCTTTGCTTACTGTCCTACTGCAAGCAAAGGGGAATTAATTCATCATCTGGAGCAGCATTCCTGAGTCTCTATTTGAAGTCTGTTAGTGACCAGAGGGTGATCTGCACAGCAGCTGCCAAAAAAAAAAAGGAAAAAAAAATCTTTATGAACACGCGTGCAGGTGGGTGAACAGAAAAAGGAAACTAGCATGAATAAAGAAGCATCTCTACTTGTAAATTAAATTCATGGTGCAAGATGATGCCTAGCTTTGTTTAAAAATGTCTCTGTGGCCCTCAGATTCAGAAAGGTGGGAAATGCTGATCCCGGCGTAGCACACATGCGGTATATCTGGCATTACACGGCAGGCAGGCCTGCCAACGAAAAATGCCTTGTGTTTGGCAATGCGTAAACTGGGATGCTTCCAGTGTGCTCTGCCTGCTACTGGTAGGGAGGGCCACGGCTCTGAGTGCCTCTGAGGGAGGCAGGGGCTCCACCACTGGGGTCCTGGCAGCCACCCAAGGCAGCGAGGTGTCCTCCGCCTCTGTAGCCACTGGCCTGGGCTTGATTTTTCTCTGAGGAGTCCAATCTCCACCAAACGCACTCTTTGGGGGTGCTCCTGGGCTGAGGGCAGCTGTGAAATGGGGGGAGCGGCAAGGTCCTGGGGGGATGCTGGAAGTGAACCACAACCATAAATCTCTTTAACTTTTTCAAGGCTTTTTTGTTGTTTTGTTGGCTTGGTGGCTTATGTTTATTTGCCAGCCTATCTGCTTTGTTGAGGCTTCATTCTTTTCTCCACTTTACCCAAGGGTGGCAAAAACCCTGGAGGCTCAGGTCCCTGAGGCTGAAGGACGAGGCAGCCCGTGGGGCTGTGGTTGCCCTAGCAAGGGGGGCTGCTTGGGGCCCCTCTCCCTGGAGCAAGGGACACGCAGGGCAGCAAAAGCACGAAGATGCTCAGGACAGACTGGAGCAAACCACAGGGATGCTCAAGAACAGACTAGGACTGTCACGGGGTGCAGGGGCAGCGTGGCAAGAGGGGGGTGAGGAGTTGAAGAGGAGGAGAGGCTGCTACCTTTGGAAGGGAAGGAAGACTTGAATCTATCCCACACCTTGGGGATACCTGTGGGGTTTTGCCCATTTTTTGCAAGCAGGCAGCACATCTGCCCTCCTCCTGCCTGGCTTCCCAGTCCCCTCATGGCTCCTGCGCCTGTTGGACATTTTAAGGAACTTGAGAGGGGAACTGGAGGAGGAGGAACTATAGAAGCAGCCATGCCAACTGCTGACAAGTTTTGTGCAAATTTGCAGCCGTGAGGAATAAAGAGATCTCAGGGGCTGTTCCCACTGAAGGAAAAGCAAGGGAGGTTTCGGGCTTTGGTTTGGCATCAGCCGATCGGCCTCTGGGCTGCCCGGCCAGCCGGCGCTTGTCCTGCCTCCGGCCCAGCCCGATGCCATGGGCAGGGGACGTGAGGGGCAGCCAGGCGAGGGAAGATGGTGGGTATTTAGGGATACAGAGGGGTGGAGAAAGCAAAGGGCTTGTGAGGCAAGAAAGAGGTCTTGAAAGGTGGAGAGGATCTAGGGGCATTGCAGAGGAGGCGCTATAAAAAGCAGGGATTATGGTGGTGTGGGTGGAGGTGGAGACACAGAGCCACGGAGGGGCAGGGGCGCAGGGCCTGTCCGCAGCCTCCCGCCAGCACGGCCCTGCCTCGCTCCTCCTGCAATGAAATCATTTGTTTCTGGAGAAGCTTGGCTTCCATTTTCTTGCCAGCTTTAAGAGTTCCTTAAAATCAAGCTGTCTAATGGGTATCTGCACATGGCTGCAAGTGTCTAGCATTGGGTAGCTGCACAGAAATACCTTTATGTGACAGTTATATTTTTGCCCTGAGGCCTGCAAGCTGTGATACCATCCCAGTCCTAGTAAAAGTGCTAGTAAAAAGGAAGGTTGCTAAATCTCTAAATAAACTTTTTTCTTTCTGCCATTGGTGAGTGACACAAAATAATTTGCAGGGAAAAGGTTCTTCTTCACTGTTATTGTTATATTCACAACATATATTGTTATATTCACAGTTACAGCTTCAGTCTCAGATGGGAATAGTCTAGCCAGGTAGCTGGAGATGTGGATAATACACTGCTCAACAGATCTCTCCGGATCAAAACCAGCTCTGCAGCGACATCTTACTGCTATTCCACTGTAATTCTTTAATATTATAAAAGTATCCAATGTATCACTTTTAAATATATCAAAGCATGAGAAAGCCCAAGGCTATGATTGCCAGGGCATCCAGCAGCATGAAGAGCCACCAGCACTAGCACTTGGCACAGCCACGCGGTTTGGGGAGCCGGGGCCAGCACCCGCCAGAGGAGGCCTGGGGAGGCTTGCGGATGCTCTGACCATGCTCCCGGGTGCCTCCTCTGCTGGGGGAGCTGCATCTCCCCAGTAACCTCTCCTCAAATAGCCAAGAGTGCGATGGGGACCATAACTGTCTTTGCGTTGCCCACTTCTGGTGACTGAGGCATGAACTGTTCGGTATTTATTTATTTATTTTAAACAGAGGATGTAAGCAAAGTTTTGATGTTTGCTGCCATCTGCTGTGGGCTTACTATCATCAAATTTGTTTCTGATAGAGGTAATGCTGCTGAAGGTAAGGGTGCCCAAATAAATGATACACAGCAGTCACACTAGTTGTATAAAAAGGATGTAAAACTCCCTTCCACTTGACCCCCCTGCATGCAAAACATGCTTCAAAAAGTGGGAAATTGTACAGTTTACTGGCCACTTTATTTTTAAGTGCAACTTATTTCCCCAAAGTGCTTTATGCTTTAGGTGGTGCTTCAGGACAGTCTTGTTCTTTACTCTTCCCTTCTCATTTTCCACTCCCTCACTGCCCTCCCTCTCTCACCTGAAAGCTTCAGGGGGACCATATTTATTTTAAGACCACACCTCAGAGGAGAAGGCCTCATTCCTACTCTTGCCCTTGGGAGCCCCTTTAACTTAATTCTGCAAGAATTAAGCAAATCCTTTCTTGGGAAAGCCACGGGTAGTCATCCAGCCACTAGCGCTCCACCAGCCTGCCCTCGCACCAGGCTCAGCAGGGGACAGTGCTTGAAACCCGGGCGCACAGGATAGCATCCCTCTTGCTGCCACTGATTTCCCTTTATTTAGTCCTCCGCTAAAGGATTAAAGCAGTTGCTTTGGCCTTATCTCCTCAGGCTGCATTTTGCCAAGCTTGTTTTCACCGTGCAGCTGTACCCAGCCCTGGCTACAGGGACAGATTGACACGTGCTGGCAGCCTTGGAGCAGAGGTCTGAGGCGGGTGCCCGAGGCGAGGCCGGGCTCCTCACTCAGCTGCCAGTCCTGTGCCTGCATCTACCTTGCATAAACACATTAGGAGACAAGGCACCATTAATGGTTTTCCTCTTGCCCGGTGCATTTTGCATGCACGTTGCTCAGACTGGCAGCTACCGAAGGGCTCTTCAGGAAAATGAGTCAGTTATGGGGGCAGTTTTCTTTTAATCAGGAAAAATTGGTCTGGCCGTTTTGTGCCATCCGCAAGGCTGCATTTTTACCTCTCCCCTGCCAAACCTTGAAGCAAACTGTTCAAAATCCTACCCCTTTCACCGGTGTCGATGCTGGGGACGCAACCTGCTGTCTTCTACTGGGGCAGGAGCTCCAACAGCAAGAAAACGTGAGACAACAGCAGCAAAACAAACTCAGAAACCTCTGCTCGTATAAAATATGTAAAAAGAGAGATTAGAGGCAATGATCGAGCGTGCTCTTTCAGTTCAGATAAGAAACACTTCCTTGTACCTTCCCTAAAGTTAAACAGCCGAAGTAAGCTCACTTCTTACTTTGCTTCATGCAATCTCAGGCTCCTGCTGCCCACACGTGTGATACTGCTTCTCACAGGGCTGCTTGTTGAAGAAAAAAACTTGGATCTGCACATCTTAAAATGTTACTGCACTCACAGAGATATTGACAAGTGTGCACTTTTCAGGGAACAAAGCAGGTTTGTTGCCAAAACCAGCAAGATTTACAGTGCAGCATTTAGAATACAAGATTTTCAACCTGCTTCGTTTGGATGCTGGAGACAGCCAAAAAATTGGATGAGCCAGATTTTTTTTTTCTGAGTTTAATGTACAGTTCTCAAATTTGCATTTACAGGCTTATATGAATTGTGCCAGTGAGACAGCCCCTACGAGCAAAGCTATGCGGCTCTGTGTAGTGATTGCATCCTGGTGCAGGAGGTGTTAGTGTGTAAAAGCGTGTCACTTCTCAAAACACCTTTTTGCTTTCTCAGACACCAAACGTAGGCATTTGTTTTTATGCTTATCTCTATATCTTTACAGCAATTGCCTCTTTATTTCTGCACCTCAAGTGGAAAAAAAATTAATTTCAGATTGGCCAAAGGAGAGTTTATCCCTGTGATGTTTTCCAGAGCATCTGGGAAAGCTGCATATTGAATAAAAGTCACTTCTGGTTCATCCAAGCTTCCCAATTTCGTTGCGGTCTCCAGAATTAAATATCACCGTTGCAGGAGTAGATCATGAATGGTAAAGGATTTTTTCTTCATGTACTGGACATTTCTTATGAAGTTATACATTGGATTCAATTTCTGGGTCTATTACCTGTGGATGCAAGTTTGCTCCACATACAAGCAGGTTGTGTTTCTAAGGGATGCAATGGCTGTAGCGTAACCCTATGTGAAAGCAACCATTTTAACCAGTGATCTGAGTTCACAAGCTAGAAGCTGCTTCACCTGCCTCTTTAATAAGGTAGCAGCTATACACTCCTCTAGTATAAAAATCTTAAACACTTCCAGGGTGTTTACCACCAAACTCCTAATCAGGATTAGTTAAACCAGAGCTGCCTTCAGCCCCACCTGGTTTGGCAGGCCTTGGTGCGGTGCCCGTGCAGTGTAGCCAATTATTTTCATTTAACAGAGAGAAGAAAATCCAAGGAAAAGGAAAGGCTTCATAACCTGTTGTATCAACCTCTTTGAAAAGTGACTTTACTGTCTGTCAGTTCATTCCAGCTGTAATACAGACTACCAGTAGAGCCGAGCTCATCTATCCTACTTCTCTTGGAACAAAACATGATGCTCATCTCTGTACAAAACCCTTCCCACAGCAAATGTCCTAAACCCCCGTGTATCTTCACCTGGATTAACATAAAGAAATATGCTAATATTGTGATTGGATTTCTTTTTAAACCTCTGGCATGCGTGTTGATGGCATAAGCTGGGGAGGAAAATCCAGCTTTATAGAGTCACTTTTTTTGTAGTCTGCCTATACCTAAGACGCCACAGAAAGGGGTGTAAGAGAAATCAGAAGAAAGATTTGCAGCTCAGTGAGCCCGGGCCAGGTCTGCCCGTGGGTGACTGACGTTGATCTGGGGGTCAGTGTGGCTTCTTGTTGGGAAGAGTTCACTAGCTTTCTACGTTTTACATTGCATTTCTCTTTAATATAAAGGCAGACCACAATGGATACTTATCATACAGTCTTTTTATGGAAATAGAAGGAGTTCCAAAGGAATTTGCAGGGGTGTTTTCAGAAATATGAAATAACAGCTCCATGAGCCCAGGGAGCAGTGCCCTCACCTCCAGACTGTTGCTAAGACTAAAACACGAGCCATGCTGGGGCTGCGCAAATGTTACGGAAACACACATTGAACAGTGAAACTCTGGTTCTGTCAAGTTGAATTTCCCATTTCATTCCAGTTTTTCTGTCAGCTTTTCAAAAATGCTTCCCTTTTCTTTTTAGCAGCGTGCTGTTTCCGAAAGGGCTGTTTCAATTGCACTGCAGTTTCTTTAGCCGGGGTGAAAAGTATTGATGCCATGTCCTCTGAGATCAAAGTCTGTATCCACAGAACAACGCAGAGGTTGACAGTTCATGTGGGTTTGCTGTTCCCTCTCGATTTGGACTCGACCTGTTGCAGTGAGAATGCAGCTCCAATGCTGCCGGCGCTTTCTTGCAGCAGTGGTGGATGACAGTGGTGACGCAGGCACTGATTTAGAGGCATACAGACTGCATCCAAACCCGCATTTCAAGCAGATCAGCATCACTTGATCAGATTATAAGATCAGTTTTGGCTGATATCGAAAAGCTGTTACAATATTATCCATTATTCAGCCTATCTAGTCCCTGGCAATCGATTCTAACATTGACAACTTTCTGTCCCAGGATTTTTACAAAGGGCAAGTGCAAACCGATCAGGCATTTCCCAACCTAACAACAGAAGGCTGTTATACTGAAATGGTTTGTAAATCAGGAAACCACAGTGGCACTTCAGGTGCTTTGTCCCTTGCCTGACTGGCATCATCATCAGCCGCATGGCTGATGTAACTGATCGGTACAAAGGGTGTGGGATCTGCATTGTCCTGTCTGCAGAGAAAGGGAGGGAAAACAGGGAAGGTGACTGAGCTTTGAGTGCCTTGGAGAACTGTACTCTGTGATGTGAGCTTGGGAGCATTCAATGGCTATTGCACTACATGATGCATCATAGACAGAGCAATGATTTTGGCCCTCTTAGCTTATTGAAAGGCAGTACAAAAGCTCCTCATCCCTTTAAGACTGTTCAGTAATCTCAGAATTTTTCAGTAATGTTATGACCTGTGTGTGTTGCTCATTTCAGAGCTATTTCCCCCAAGAAAACACCTAAGAATTCCATAATTAGGGACTTTGTTCACAGCCACGTGATAAAAGACTTGAATCCAGGGATTTTTTTCTAACAAGAGTTGAACATACTTGCCAAATGCTTGCCACAATTGTCAGCTGCTTGCTTCCTGCATGATTTATGGCTTCAAAGAAAGCTGGTGCTGCCTGTGCAATGGAGCATGGAGCTTATATATGAATCCATTCAGGAAAAAAAGACTTTTTGTAGTCCTGTTCTTGGAAGGTAAGTACTAAAATAATAGCTAGCAACCTGATCTGAAGTTGCTCTAGTCTTTTACTCACGGTGCCTGCAAAACTTTATTGTGATAGCACCCTGGGTTATTAGTCTTAGCACTTTTTGTACATGTGAAATTTGCAGCTGACAGTAAATACGCATGCCCACCATCCAGCATCCAAATGCCTCTTCCATCCAAAAGAGGCTGAATGTGCAACAGGTTTCATTAAGTGCAGTTACCAGTACCAAAAAAGAAATGGTTAAAAAGTAGTCTGTGAAGGTACAAAGCTCAGAGCAGGGGTCCAGAAGAGTGTGATGGGTCCGTCTGTGGGGCTGGAGCATGATGTGTGTTTTCAGAAGCCCAGTGCACTGCCACTCTCCTCAGGTCTGCAGCTCTTCTCTCTGGGAAGCAAAACCAGTTATGCATCCATTCAAACACTCATGTTGCCACCTACCGAACTCCAAAAGGGAATGGCTTTTTTCCCCCCGCTGCTGCACTAGGGTCACCAAAGGAACCGCGGGGCTGCTGAAGCTGCTTCTGCCAGCTGAAGTTCTTCAGGGAACCACACCACCTCGACAAAAGATGTGCGGCCCAATTCCTACTGCATGCGCTGTGAACCCAGGCAAATGCCAGCAGCTTCTCTCACCACTTTAGTTCACTGGTTCTCAGCCTTGCATGAGCTGAGACAGGAATATAAGGCTCCTAAAGAAATACGGTCACAGGGGATGGAGGGATATATTAGTTAATAGTGGTAGATATTGCATGCATGGGACACATGCATACAGGGAGCTAAGTAGGCTTTGAAGGGGGTTATTTTGTTTCCTCTCAGTTGTTCCATTGCTGGTTTCTTTTTCTTTTTTTGCTGGGGTGGGAACCTTTCATGTTTATTCAGGTTTAATAGTTGAAGCATAGTATCTCTCAGACAGTAATGTATGTAGGTCACTGGTACTGCCCTCAGAGCTGTGAACTTTTTGTTTCCCCCCTAGTGGAACAGCTAGTTCAAAGTGGAGGCAGCAGAAATTCTGTTCACAGTGTTGGAGCAACATCTTGCTAAATGACATCAACTAATTTTCACCACTTAGTGGAAAGCAATAAAAAACTTTTCTCCGCGCTCACAGGAGAGAGCCTTTAGCAACATGTTTGTATCCTCCTAAAAATCTGAGAGACAGAAGTGCTTCATTCAGGTTTCGAAACTGGAAATGGAAGATCAGAAAGCGCAAATGCCTCCTCTTTGATCATGCCTGGCATTAGGTGACTGGCCCTGATGGGTGAGCTGTTATAAAGCTAATTTCCAGAAAGAAATCTCTTAAGGGCATGCTGACAATTAAATTCCTTATCTTGCAATTTTGCATCTCTTAGATCAAAATGGATCTCTTCCCTAACTCCTTTGCTAAGCCTTAGCTATGAAAGTTAATTTTGTTTGAAGAAAGCACAGAAATTTCTGGAGAGACCAAGTGAACCCCCATCCACAGTGAGCAGCAGCAGGTAAGGGCAGATCAGGACCGTTACACCACAGTACAGATCTGCCAGGTGCAAACCATTCCCTCGGCCCCGTTTTCAAAGGCACACCAGTTTTACTTTCTTTTGTGTTGTTTCAGAGTCCATTAAAAAGCGTTTGTGTTTCTGAGCTGCAGCTGAAAACCCTTTCTGAGAGGATAAACTGATGAATTAATGTTTACATCTGAAGTGCGTCCCTGTGAAAAATTATAACGTTATCATTTAGCTAAACAAAGATTTAGCTGCACTTTTTTCTCCTTGATCACTTCTTTACAGTGAAGAGCCATGCTTTCATTGGATATGGACTCTTCATCTGAAATGTCTGGGTTTCTGTATCTGCAAATGAATCGCAATGATGAAAACCCCCTAATATTAGGGGTCTTAAAGATTTAGAAATGTTATCCTGTCTTATTTAGCTTTCTTGAGTGACAGATGGGCATGTGACAGCATAAATCTTCATCTGTAATATAGGTTGTGAAAACAGTGTGTGTCACACAGATGGGGGGCTGAACCGAAATTGCACACATAACCTTATTTCAGGCATTTCCTTGTCTGCGAACGCTTGATATTGGCACCCTAGGTTTGAGGAGGAAGTCTCACATATTTCACAGATGAGGTGGGGGCAGGAGTGGTTTCATCACATGCCACCACGGTGGCACAGGCAGCTGTCGGGGCTAGGGGCTGTATTGCTGGTACTGGAATAGCATCACTGCTATTTATTTATTCACTCATTCATTCACTCCTTCATTCCGGCAAACTGGGTGCTGGAATAGCAGCAGTGGCACCACTGTCTGTGAGGATCAAGCTAGAGCAGGATGGCACATACACTTGGGTGCTTAGGGTGGCTTTGCCACGAACCTAAGAAAATGTCAATTAAGAGCCTGTGCATAGGTGTCTACCTGTGAGCTATGTGTCGAGGCTGCTACCAGGGCCGTGGAGTGCGCATTCACTCTCTAGTGCCACTCAAGGTGTCTTAGTGCACTTTGCCTGACCTGCAGCAGCTGGTCTGGAAGGTCTCAGATCTCCCATAGATCTTCTATCACGCCTACCTGAGCCATTGCAGGGTATCTGAGACATCCCCATGGGGATGGTGGGTACAGCCCAGGGCTAGCTGCAGATCCTTGCCCTTCTGCAGGGACACCTGTGAGCCAGGCAGGACAGCCTAGGGTCTCTAAACTGGTTCTAGATACCTCTGCTTAGGCAACTGATGCCTGCCCAGGAGTTCACCTGAAGCACAGCAACTCTCCCTGCTCAGCTGACTGAACCCAGCATCTCTGCGGTGGCCCTGGAGGGGTGCTGACAGCAGAGGACCCCGTCTCCAGAGAGTGGGCCACCCTCGGGTCAGGTGGAGGTGGCTGCAGCATCCCCCCCACTTCCTTGCCTTTGCTCTCCTCTCCTTCCCTTGCCCCAGTGCTCCCTGCACCTTGCTAAGAGCTCGGTACCCTGCTCCACGCACGGACTGGCCCCGATGCCCAAACACGGCCTCGGGTCGCATGTGTCCGTACGACACAACTCAGCTGTGACAAACATGAACTAAACCCTGTGTGGCACAGGTGGAGCAAAGCAGCAACTGGAGATGGAGAGACAGGGCAAACCCAGACCTCCATCTGTTCGTGTATCCAGTCCAGGAAGGAGGTGGTTCGGCTGTAGACGCCCGGCTTGTTCTTTTCTGCACAGCCCACTCCGAAGCTGGTGGTCCCCACCAACTTCCAGATACTCGTATCTTCACATGCTAAAGGTCCCCCGCTATCTCCCTGGAGGACAAAGAATTAAAACAAACATCAGTGCCCCAGAAAAGGAGAGGAACATCTGTTTGGGGGGGTAGGGGGAGAGGCATAGTCTAGTAATTCAAAGTCTCCTGTTTCTGCTCTGTTCTGGGTCCTGGGAAAAGCATCTATTACAGCAGAAGCTGGAGATTTCTTAGAGATGCGTATTAGGTCATATTTGTCTTTCCCCAGTTAGCAGTACAGTACAACAGAGGAAACATTGAATCCTGTTGTTAAACAACGTTTAGGTGCTGGGGAGCATGCCTGTCCTGCAGGCAGGGCATCGCTAATCTGCAGTCTCCATGCCATGGTCTTGGTCTCTCACAGCTGCTTCCCTCAAAAAGCTCTTAGCTATGGCGCTGAGCTGAGCCCAGGGTTGCAACAACAAGCTTGTACCCCATGTCCTTCCCTGCCTGCTCCTGCATGCAGTCTTGCACGCTGCTTTTCTGGCCCTTCCCAGACACTTTGGTAAGTGGATTCAACTAAATGGACTCACACCTAAGTACTGAAAACTCTCAAATTCTTTTGCTGGGGCAGTTTCCTGCCTTATGAGCGTCAGAGCCAGCACAACAACAGAAAAAAAGGGAATTTGGAACAAGCCTTTCCCTTTAGTGAGTAGGGCTCATTTTGCAATTTGGAGCCATACACTGAGTGTGCTGCCTTTGGGCAGCTCTCCCAGGCATAGCGGCATGCTGGTGCCAGGTACCTTGCTGGGGGAATTGTGCAAACAGGAGCTTAAATGAAGATCTATGCACCTAACACCTTGCGTTGTCTTGTCCCATGCATAATTGGGACTGAGCAAATGTGGAAACATAAAGTTACCCCCCAGCCCTTGCTCTTCATCCATGACTAGCTCAGTGAGTCCACGTTAGTGTGTATGGGGATGAGACCCGGCACAAGGTGCCGGTACTGTGTCCAGTTCTGGAGCCCTCAGCACAAGAAGGACATGGAACTGTTGGAGCGGGTCCAGAGGAGGGCTACTAAAATGATCCGAGGGCTGGAGCACCTCTCCTGTGAGGACAGGCTGAGAGAGTTGGGGTTGTTCAGCCTGGAGAAGAGAAGGCTGCGGGGAGACCTGATTGCGGCCTTTCAGTACCTAAAGGGGGCCTATAGGAAAGATGGGGAAAATCTTTTTAGTGGGGCCAGCTGTGACAGGACAAGGGGTAATGGTTTTAAACTAAAACAGGGTAGGTTTAGACTGGATATAAGGAAGAAATTCTTTACAATGAGGGTAGTGAAACACTGGAATGGGTTGCCCAGAGAGATGGTGGAGACCCCATCTCTGGAAACATTCGAGACCAGGTTGGACGGGGCTCTGAGCAACCTGATCTGGTTAGCTGTGTCCCTGCTCACTGCAGGGGGGTTGGGCTAGATGACCCCTAGGGGTCCCTTCCAACCCAAATCATTCTATGATTCTATGATTTTATGAAGGTGGGCACCGTCATGACTCTGACAGTGATTTTGAATCATCACCACCCTGTGTTGTGAAGGATCCTCTGATCCACAGCTGCTATGAACCCCTCTTCCCCAAAGTCATTACCAGTCCTCTGAGTTACTAAAACACCTCTCCCTTTCTTCCTTCTCCTGCCTCACTCTACTCTTTCCAAAATCAGCACTTCTGCTTCTCTACTGACATACACTTTGGCTGCTTTTTACCGCGGGGTTTCTACACCTTGCAGGTCTGTGGAGCTGCTCACAGTGCAGTGTAGTGCAGTTCAGTGCAGTGGCCACAGCCAGGGCAAAGAAAGGATGGCACCATGCTGTAGCACATGCAAGAAATTAAAAAATGTCTTAAGTAAATTTGGCTTCAGAAGTAGCAGATACGGTCCACAGAAGAAGTACAAGAAGGGAATTGTAGCATATGAATGCATGCACAGTCAGTGACTGATATTCATGGTAAACAGTGTAAACGGCACAAACCCAAATGTTTGCCCAAGAAAAGCCTGGGAGTGCCTTCTGATAACTTATCGCTCATGCTTTTCCATTGCTGCTGTTAATGAGCACAGTTGCAGTTTGGAAACTTCCATACCTGGCAGGTGTCTACCCCTCCCTTTAGGAAACCGGCACAAAGCATTGAAGGTGTTATGATCCCACCGTAGACCTCCCTGTGATTGCAAATTGCATTAGAAATGAGAGGAACACCTGCATAATTCATGGTGTCAGATGTATCACCTGTTAAAAAAAAAAAAAAAGAAAAAAAAACCCTCTCTATCCTTGAAACTAATCACTGATTACAAACAGCAAATGTTTTAGTATATGAAGAATTGGCAAGCAAGGGTCAAAGAAATATGGTTAAAATTACAAGGTACAAGTAAGGCAACTAAGTGTCTCATCACTCACAGAATCCAGTAACTAGCGATGCTGTAGAGCTGTGGATTATCACAGCATATAATATAAAACTGTATATATTTATGTTTCTACTTCAAGCTAGACAATCAATGACAGTAATGAACTTAAAAGCTAGTTGGACACTAATTGTCCTTAGTGCCAAAATTTGTTTCTAATTTATCACCTGTTCTGTTAGTCAACAAAACATCTGCAAAAATCTGATTTATTTTAGAAATATTTATTTTATTTTATTTGGAGTCTGAAAGGCTCATTTCTACAAATGGGAGTGTTTGCACATTGTCTCTTGTCAATTTATAACTGACTTTTTATGAGGTGAACCTTGCTTTCATTTTTTCCTCACCTTTCGCTATTTTCTGTAGGTCATGTAACATACTGTTCTTGTTCCCTGAACAAAGGGAACATGTTAAATGAGGTGAATGACAAACGATAAAAAATAATGACCTGAGAATTCAAGCATTTTCACATGAAAGTGATGCCGTATATATTATTGATTAACATGACCTGTGAGTCATGGTTAAAAAAAAAATAATTCCCTTTTCTTTGTGACATTATTCACAGATCCAATTTATACATCATCCAACCTACCTGCAAATGCATACCTGCTTTCTTTGAAAACATGGATGGTCGATTCTTGCATTCAGGCTGTGCTTTCTATGCTTGAAGCTGTAAAGGCCGACTACAACATTGTGGACAGTGTTGCTGTCTACATGGCATATTCAACCTTTTCACAGAGTGTACCCATCCATTCCTTGTGATAAGGGTTTGTACTGCACTTCTGCAGTTCAGGGTGAGCATAAAATTTAGGGATATGTCTTCTTTCCCCCCCTCCCCCAGATATTCCAAAAAATTTAATGTTGAACAACGCTCCAACCAAATCCCGTATTTACTGCATGTGAGATGTTTTCATGTAGTGTGATCAACAGCAGACCATTTAAAATACCTCCTTCCACAGTTGCTCCCCATCCTGATACCCAACACATTTTCCCTTCTGGGAACTGTTCACCAAAATTCGGCAGACAAATTGGCTCTATGTGACCTATTTTTTAAAAAAAAAGAGAGAAGAGAGAATTGCTTTTAAAATTTAGCAAAAAATTGTGTGCCTCAGTAAAACTTGAGGATTTCCCTTGCAGTGAACTTGTTATGAGCACCACCACCCACTCCCCACCGAAAGTCCTGCAGGTCTTTTGTCTTATGGCCAATACCCCAGGTTTGAAACAATACCTACACCAGGCCCAATTAGTTCCAAGTATGAAGCAACAGAAGAAGATGTTGGCAGGTCAATAAATTGAAGAATGAGCAAACAAAAAATCCACCACATACACAGCTGATGGGCAGACCAGAGACTCCACGGCACGCTCCTCGGGTGGAGGAATGGCCTTGGCTAGCCACGGCACGACCGCATGGCACCTCCAAACAGGTTTTGTGCAGCGGTACATACCAAGAGCCACACATGCACATCTCTGTGCCCTTCTGAAAGGGCAACAAGACATCTGGGGTGCTCTTTGCTTCCCACCCATCGGCCCATAGAGTTTCAGTGCCTCTGTGCTGTGCAATATAATCAGCATTTGATGCTTGCAGGGACAAACTGTGCCATGTCAAGATGAGCTGGCACTGAGCAAATGGAGGGAAGAATCAAGGTATTACTGGGCAATTCCTGGTGGTTCAGTTCTCCACAGCGCAATGATCCAAGCTCAAAGCATCAAGCCCCCAGCATGAAGCCTCCAAACCCCCAGGCTGCCCCAGCCCCCCAAGGGCATAGCGGGTATCTCGCTCGGGCGCAGAGCCCTTACTGTTCTTGATAGCCTCCCAAACTTATTCCCAAGCAAAAGAAAACAGCACTAGCTGAGACATGAAACAGAACAAAATCAAGCTGAATTTTCATTCAAAGGGGAAGTATAAAGTATTTCAAGATAATTGACCCAGGAACTGACAATCTAGATGCGTCAGAGAGCGCCGGCTCCCCTTTGCAGAAAGCTCACAGTGATTAGGAGGTGTTGGCAGGTGGTCATTTAAATTCATCCAATATTATTATACATTATTTCAATTCACTAACTGTGTCAGCTGCAGGTAGCATCCTGCTGAGAAAACAAAAGCAGTCTTCATCTAAAAGCATCGTTATATTTTAATTGCCTTTTACCCTTTTTGCAATTTAAGCTTGATTTTCAGCTTTGGACACTGCTGGGTCTCCCTATACTCACAGAAAGGACATGATAAAAATCTCTGTGACCTCCAAGTAAAATGAGGTGGGGTGTTTATTTTAGATAGGAAAAATATTTAGAAAGAAAAAAGTTAATGTTTGCCTATTATTAAATGCCTTCATTAAGCTAATACCAGAGTGGATTTGGAACATTTTGCAGAGCCCCATGACCACGTTGTTGCTCCCCGTGCCTGGGTATCGAGTACAGAGGAGTTCCTGATACTGAGGCTGGGGTGTTTCTGCCGGTGTGGTGTGAACAGGGATGGCTGCCTTGCCATCACAGCAGCAGGCTGGCTCCATCTACACTGCACATCTCTCATTGCTTTTAGAAGCCATGGGGACCCACTTGACCGTCCTGGGTCAGGCATACAGAAATTTCCCTGTCTGTACTAGGGAAGACCCTTTTTGCTTTTAGCTAGAGAGGTGAGAAAGTCAAGTGAAAGCTAACAGAAAGAATTACCATTGAGAGCAAGCGGTGCTGCCAGTTTCATCAGCGCTATATCATTTCCCATTGTCTTGGGTTTATAATTTCGATGGTATACAATTTTTTCCACTGAATATGGGTGAACCTGGGTGTCTTGCTGAGTCACAAAACCAACCTGCACGGTCCATGAGCTTGGCAAGTACAGGCTGAAAGAAAGAGGTAGGAGAGAGCGAAAAACCTTCAAGAAAACCCTCAAGTTTCAGAGAATCACAGAATCGCAGAAGGGCAGGGGTTGGAAGGGACCTCGGGAGATCATCCAGTGCCACCCCCCTGCTCAAGCAGGCTCACCCAGAGCAGGTTGCACAGGACATCGTCCAGGCGGGCTTTGAATATCTCCAGAGAAGGAGACTCTACAACCCCCCTGGGCAGCCTGTGCCAGTGCTCTGTCACCCTCAAGGTAAAGAAGTTCTTCCTCACGTTCAGCTGAAACCTCTTATGCTTCAGTTTGTGCCCCCTGCCCCTTGTCCTGTTGCTGGGCACCACTGAGAAGAGTCTGGCTCCGTCCTCGTGACATCCACCCTTAAGATATTTGTAAGTATTTATGAGATCCCCTCTCAGTCTTCTCTTCTTCAGGCTGAACAAGCCCAGCTCCCTCAGCCTTTCCTCATAGCGAAGATGCTCCTAATTGTCTCCTAAGCTTACGAACCACATAAAACTCTACAGGCAAATAGCTACAGTCAGCTGTACTTGCTTACCTATCTATTAATATTGGCTATGTTTTCTGTCTAATGTCTAGAAATACAGAAAAGGGTGACTAATCTTAGTAACAGACTGGGTCGCTGGTATATTATCTGTGCTGCTTTCTACAAATATATGAGAGTTCTGCACTGGCCTACCTGTCTGTCCTCCTATGTTACCCCACAGCAGTCGATGCTGCTGCCTGGCGCACCCATGCTCAGCCATCAGCCAGCTCAGCGGCACTTGTGGTGAGGTGTTTTCAAGGGAGAGGCTTTCCTTCTGGAAGGTGCTTCTGCCCCCAGGCCATGAGCAGCCACAGCTTTCAGCCTCCAGCACACGAGCAGCTCTTGGCTTCACCCCGCAGGGCTAGTGGTGGGTTAACAACAACGCTTGGGAAAAGGCTCCAGGGATGTGGGTTGTGTTGCCAGCTCCCATCCCCATCAGCCTTTCAACATGCCACAACCAACTGGGCTGTGGGGGACAGAGCTAAGGACAAAAGTCCTAAAATGCTTAATTCCTAAGTAATTATTTTTATGGCAACACAGGGCTCTAAATAGGATCTAGGAGTGGGATTTGTCTTTCCCACCTTTCTCTCTACTGGGTGTAAAAGCAACCTACAGGACTTGTTCAGAAGCAGGCATCCATGTTGTGAGTGCCTAAAAGTGGTCAGACCAAACCTGTTGTAGCTGTCTTTGGTGAAAATGTCCTGCAGTTTGTAAGAGCAAGAAGAGCTCTCCTGCACTATTAGCACCAAACAAGACTGCGAAGCCACCAGACAACTCTTTATAAATAAGAGACAGGGCTATGTTTAGAATTACACAAAAAGGAGGAGTCCAAATAACTGTTTAGCATCTGTTTACAACTCAAAGACTACTTCCAACAGCATAAAAAGGATCAGTGAGCATGTGGTACAGGGCACCAAGCACACTACAGCTCACTGACTCCCGCTGATTGATTCTGTCAACTTGAAAAGGATCATGTCATTTATTTTGGAGCTCCAGAGTACCAGAGCAGCCAAGTACAAATTCCTCCTGAGCTGTTAACTCGCACGCAATGTACAGAAATTGCAGATCAGGATACCTGAAATCTAGCACTTAAATGTCATTTTAAAGTTGATTTCCCAGTAAGCTGGAGTGCCCAGAATATCTGAAAACTGGGACCACTTCTTGGGAAGACTTTTTTTCAATGAAACCTTGCACTCGTGCAAGAAGAGAGAGAGGTGGTTTAAATGTTACGGAGCAAGCCCATGAAATAAGGATAACCCAGTCTCTCCTGCAGTTTATTTTTAAGAGAAAGCACGGTGCGTTAGCCCTCCTCTGCAGTGGCCCCACACACAGACCCCCTTCAAGTGGGGTCAGTGGGACACCTCAAGCAACATGATTTACGGACTTACTCATAGACGCAATGGGCAGCCGTGATGATCCAGCGCGGGGCGATGACGGACCCTCCACAGAGGTGGTGCCCATGGAACTGCAGGCTGACCTGCCAGGGCCACTGCCGCGGGGAGGACGCGTTGCCCCCCACGATCCGTGGCCCGTAGCTGGCCCTCGTCCCGCACACTGCCAGAAAGCAAAGGTTACAGTCTGTGGAGGAAATGCAGGCATGGTTTTGGTCACCTTCAGCCCCTCTACTCTCAGCCTTGCTGAGGCTGCCAGGTCTCTGCAGCAGGACCATCCCCATCCCCAAGGTCCACATGTCAGGCGGTGGCTTCCCCCAGAGGTTTCTCCTCCTCCTGTCCATCCTTGCAGAGCTGTGCCTGGCAGCCAGTATGGGGGCTGTGGGGCTCACGTCTTCTCCCCTGCCGACACAGAGCTCAGATGAGCTGTAAAGCACACCGTTCTGCCCTCCTTAAATACACAGGGTCCCAGGGGCCCACACAGGCAGGCTGAAGCATCTCCTCCCCCCTGGTGATTATTTGGCAGGCTGAAGCATCTCCTCCCCCCTGGTGATTATTTTGCTGCTGTCTTTTGATTTTTCATATCCCGATCTGAAAACTAGCTGATGTGGAGAGGTGTGGGATGAAAGTTCAAATGTTAAGACAGAACTTCCCTTTCCCCACTGCAATGGCAAAGAGTTGGAATTGCAGTATCAGTCCATGGACTCAGGTCACAACCCTTAAATGTCTATTTCCTATTGTGATTCTCACCAACATGCTCATGCTGCTTGATGCTCCCAATCTGCCCTCCCAGCCTATTCTCACTTCCTGAAATTCTTCTAAATTTTATGTAAGAAATATAAATTTTCTTTGGTGTGATGGACTGATGGTATAGTAGGCCCTGAGTACGCTATTCCTCCCGACTCTTGCCATGCTGTGGATGAAGAAGTGATTTAATTTTCACTTTTCCTGATTCTTACCCAAACATTTTAAGATGATCACATTGCCAGAAGTGCATTCCTCTCTAAGATGAAAAGACAGTGCAGTATTAGAACCAATTCACAAATACTGGTTTTTTTTTAATATTGCGTCATCTTCCTGTATAGCTATGTGCACATAAATATAAGTAACTCATATATTAAAAGAGGTACAAAGTCATGTACTCATCCAATCTACTTAGGGTATTTAGCTGAAGTACTTAAGTTAGGAGCTCAGACACCACTGGGAGTCCGCAGACCATATGCTGCCCTGCTGAAGAGTGGTTCACTCTTCCACGAGGGGAGGCTCATCGGCAATTTTAAACATGTGATCTGTAGTCTCCTTGGATCCACAGCTTGTTTCGCAGTGAAAGGTAACTAAGAAAAACAAGCAATTGTCAGGAGGAAGAAATGGACTGTAAAGGGTTCATAAGCCCACTGGGAAATATCTAGGGGTCTGTAAACTGAAACAAACTGCTTCACAGTGGAAAAAGATAAGTGCCTGGTGTCTATCCATTGGCAAAAAAAGGGAACATGGGACAAATATGCTTTTCAAATAGCTCATTTTAAAGCTTTCTTTGATTTAATGGGGCTTGGATCAGGCTCTTAGTTCGTATTCCAGCAAGACTGCTACTGAACCTTGGTCTACGATGCATAACAACACCAACCACTTATGAAGTCCTACATACCTGAAAAGACAGGCAACGATCTCAAACTGTTAGTAATTCTCCTTCTATCGATTGCTCTCTTTCTGTCAGGATGAACAAGCTGAGGCATACCTGAGGTTTGTTGCATTGGGCAGGGATGTCACTTGATCGGCTGATAACCAGTGGCTGAGGGACACGAAATGTCTTTGAAACTGTTTTTCGACTGCAGCCACGGGCAGGTAACCTGAACTCACGTAACTGCAAATAAACCATAAACACAGCTTCCTCAGACAGCATTTCAGTAATCTGTTTAAATAATTCAGCAGTTCTGCTAATGAAAACCCAATGTAGCAACCACAATAATCAGATTCTGACACTTGATAAAGTAATCCTATCCTCCCCAAGAAACGCTTCTTATAACAGGCAGGTATTTTTGCCATAATCATGTGTGGAAGTCACACAGGCTGAGAGGCATTTAACTGGCAGAGAAAGTAAATTTTAATTCTAACATTGCAATAAAGCTTATATTGTAGGTGGTTGGCACATTTCCTGAAGCACTAACAAGACCATTGTCTCCTTTTTCTGGAGTTATGTTTTGCAGCAGGGAGGATGAGTATTTGTAATTTTTTCTTGTCTTTTTTGTTAAAAAATTGAGATGTATTTTATCCTAAAAGCAACGAGAATTTATTCAAAGAACCTTTATACTGCTAGCTGTCATGTCCAGAGATCAGAATGACACCGTTGTAAGAAATAACAGAGCATCATTGCAAGTCACAACTTCAAACTCTTTCTCAGTTGTGTGGAAGTTTGTGAAAGAAATGGTGTTTTTCCAGGAGCAGAAACAATCCAGTAAGAACCGTCTCGCCAGGTTCTTCTCTAATTGTGATGTGGACCCTAATTCCTAACAGATGTCATGACGTGGATTGTATGTACAGATTTCCTACACAGGAAGTAAAAGAAATGGATAATGCTCATGTGGTTTTTAGTGCCTCTCTGACAGGCCGTAAGCTACTAGAGAGACAAGTAGGATTCAGGCATCTGCACCCTGTAGGGAAGATTTAGCCAAACCATTACATTTAGCCATCATCCAGGATTTATAGCAGTAATAAATGGTATTTGCAGTGTACAGGTATTCAGGACTACTTCCCACATCATCCAAGAACTCCTCAACCCTGTCATTCACAAAGGTGGATTGTTAAGTCCTTTTTGATTTTAAAGCACAGACTAGTACAAGGTTTCATTAGAAAGATTGAAAACCTCAGAGTTTGTTCAAAATGCCAAATAAAGTTTATTCTGTTTTGTCTTCATACCTTGAGAAACCCAGGTGTTTGCAGGTAGTATTGCCATACTCTGCTTTCCAGTCATCAGAGCAGACTGTTCTCCACGATCCAGAAGCAAAGACTTGCAGCACTGCTTTCTTGCCACTCAGCCGGACTTTGAGATCCAAGAGAAGAAAAGCCCGAGTGAGTTGTGAAGAAGAATCACAGGTACACAACCAGAACACACCAGTGTCAATGCCCTACTGTGGCATCCACATTTCTTGGCTCGCTGAGTTTTTACTACTTGTCTTTTCATCATTTGGATCCTTTGAGAGAATTTTTCTGTGTTGGTTTTTTTTCCCCCTTCAAGGAAGGGAAGCAAGGTACTCTGAGCTAGAACAGCCAGGAGAAAGAAGTCTATGCTCATGGGGATGGATAGGGGATGCTAGCTCTAACAGAGATGGAGAAGGCTGCCTTGCCCTCCAGTGAGGCTAGGCAAGTCTTGCTGATTGCAGTGAGTTGGAGCTGCAGACGTTTGGCACCGAGGAAACCTACGATCAAGGGAAGGGATGGAAGGTGGTTGACACCTCCTGCATTGCCCAGCACAGTCAGAGAGGTGGATGCACTTGCACTCAGCCGCCCCTGGGCTCCTGTGGGGGCTACCTGCTTTGCTCTGCTAAAACTGGGGGCTGGCGTGTCTGGGCTGATGAGCGTGTAAAGGCTGGGGAGAGGAGAGATGTGCAGGTTGGGAGCTCGGCTCCCAGGGGCTCCCTCCCCACCCCAGCCTGGCTCTGCTCAGCACAGCCCTTCCCCACGGGCTGCTCTCCACGCCAGCCCGGCCGCAGGGCTGAGCTGCCCCATGGAGCCAGCACTGCTGCAAGCTGGGCTGCCTCCAGCTGAGAGACCATCAGGGAAATACTGCGGGGGGCCCAGATACAGAGCTGTCATCTACAGGCCCTTCGTCCTGCATGTCGCCGTGTTCTCCTCGCCCCTGCACCCCGCACCATGGCCGCTGCTGGGGCGCAGAGACCCAGATGTGCAGGAGGCACCTGGGCAAAGGCACATCTACACGGTCTGCCCAGGGAGAAGGGAGGTCACGCACGCAGTCACTGCCGAACAGGGGTTTCTCACAGGCTCCCATGGGCCAGCTTTATGGCATTGCAAGGGCGGACAAGAAAAGCAGACGTACTGCTCACAGGTTCCACAGAGGCCTGAAGCCTCCCCGGGGAAAACACACCAAAGGTTGAAAGCATCGTGTGGGGTTAGCTGGGGCCAGAAGCTCATGGTTCTTATTCCTTGTATTGCACAAGAAGAAAGCTGTGCTGCCTCCTTACCTGTAGGTACAGGAGTCAGAATTACAAGTGCGCTAACCTAAAAATCAGTTATTCTGTTTACTAATATTAGAGTCCTTTCCTTCCGGTGGCTGCAAACGCCACAGTTATCTTCCACGGCACAGGACAGGGAGGGACCATTTAAAATGGCCATGGGATGCCCAAAACCATTACAGAGAGAAAGTCAGACCTGGGGGCATACATTTCACACATGAAGCAGCAAACTCAATGCCCAAAAGGCAGTGCTGATCTCTCCCATTCCTATGTCCCCTAAGATAACGACGGGATTTTGCAGTCTTCAAAACTGACACAGTGCAAGCGTGTGCCAGTGAATGCAGAGAGTGCTATGCATACAGACCACGGTGCCTCTACCTTGCAGGCAGAGGAAATGCTAGCAGCCAAAAAGCATCTGGGCTTCTAATGGAGAAACATGCCCAATATGGCAGCAGTAATATTCAGCAATCGTCACATTTGTCTTGAGCAGTTTGATTTTGCATGAACTGAAAATCAATAGCTCAGAGACGTTTTTCCTCTGAAGTGGTGATTTAGACAATCCACCAGTCTCTATCTTTCTTGTCTCCCCCAAACTCTTTAGAACATGCATTTCTTGATAACGTGCCAGATGCTACAGGAGGAGGCAGGAGGGATTTATTAACAAATTTAAATTACCGCATCCGTACTCATCCTCCCCTTCTTTACAGTTGAAGACACCATTGCACCTGGCTGATTTCTGGATACACTTAAAGGATGATCGGCAGCGAAACTTCCCAATGCAGTTGTATTGGACTAACAAGAATGAAAGAAAACAGGGTGATGAAAACACACTTGGATATTAATTTAACACTTCTGACTTCCATTATCTGGCCAGATTTCTGTCTTGCTAAGGAAAAGATGACTCCCGTACTCTAGGAACTTTTGAAATACAACCTGGAGGTTGCTACACGGTGCTGCTAAACTCATCCATTAGTAATGACTCGGAGGATGAACCAGCCTTGCTGTCTGTGCTGACTCCTTCCCAGCTCCCTCTACCCAGTTTATGTTTCACTCCAGGGCGAGTTTCTGCCTGGTGCCTCAGCCCCCCAGCAGAAAAGCAAAGAGACCCTTGCAAAATACAGCCAGTGCACTCTCTTCCTGAGGGGATGCCTCAACCTCCTGCAAGCTTATCCCTCTTGCAAATGTGAAGGCATTGCTCCAGCATCAACATATTTGGCACCTAGACCTGGGCAGGTCACACTTTCCAGTCACAACTAAACTCATTCTCCATTTTCTTTTCCTTTGTAGAAGTTGCTTGTGATAGGGGAAAGTTCTTGGATTCTTTGAAAAGAAACTTAGAGAAGTAAATTACAGGACAAAAATGTGTGTGCTACCTGAAGCCTCCCCCAGCTTCTAAACTCTTAGCTCCCCACCTGAGAGGAATCAGTGGAGTTTTACTAGAGAAAGGTTTCCTGGAGCTGCGGGTTTCCCGGTGTGGTAAATATTACACCCATCCTCTCATGAATGCCAGATCTATTTTATCCGTACATGTAAATAAAATTTAAAGCCATCACATCAACAAGATTTTTCACTTCAGCAAACAAGCCACAGTAGCAGTTTAATTCCATTCTAAGTAAAAGACTCATGAAAAATTAAGCATTTGAATGGTTGAGCGAGAACTTAATGAATAACTAATTGCACTCACCACCCAGGCCAATGGCAACTGCTAGGATTACTGCAAGGAATAAACCACAGATATGTGGAAAGTATTTAAGGGATGTAAAAACATGGCACACTGAAGGTGGTTCAATATCTCCTAGAAATGAAACAGAGAGAACAGCTTCTGTGAAGTTAAACCAGCCTGAGTTTGCAATGAAAAAGATTTATCTAACATTTTAAAAGCTGGCAGTAGTAACCCCTGCATGCACTTTATGGGCTGACCGGACCCAGAGGGGTTTGGATTCCCTCCTCAGGGGCTGAGAAGGCTCCAAGTGTTTTGGGGCTGGCTGGTGCTCTCAGACACCCCTTCAGCATTTGCCTCATGAGGGGTCTGAATCATGCCCTTACAGAGCACCTGGCCTGTCCTCAATGCAATCAAGAATATGAGCCCTAAATTTTTATTTTGTGGGCTACAACACACTGTGAGCTTTCGAACTATGTGAGCACCTCTCCTGAAAACCTAAGTCCCAGAATAAAAATGAAATTCAGACCTGTTTTGTTTGTGTAATCAAACCTGTGTGCGGGGTACAGGCATATCCTCTGAAGACTTCAGAAAGCTCAGGCGAACTAATAAAGTCTTTCAGTGGAAGTAGCAAAGAATGGACTAGTTTGAATCTCCTCCGTATGACCATTCCTTTCTGTGAGCGAACTAATAAAATCTTTCAGTGGAAGTAGCAAAGAATTGAATCTCCTCCGTATGACCATTCCTTTCTGTGATGCCTCCTGACACTTGTTGGTCCCAGTGCTCCCTCCAGCTGTAGCCCCAGCTGGACACTGCTCTGAGCACTGTGTCTGAGACAAAGGAAATCCTGGGACACGGCCAGACACCACATAGCTCCGCCTTGTGCACCGGGGAGCTAAGTCCCATGAACGATGCATTCCTCCAGAGTTGGGGTAACAGAGGCATGGAAATAAGAGGAGCCTAAAGATTCAAACGGGAGCAGGGATATTGGAAAAAGACAGGACTAGCTAGCAAATAGATGCTCAAGACAAGAAGGAGGAAAGTCACTGGTCCTTTTGGACTTGGAAGCAAAGTTAACTGAAAATAATAGAAAGCTAAATTTGCAAAAAAGCAGGACCCCCAAACTAGTCTTGAAAAATGTGGGCAAAAGTGATCTGTTCAAAGTTTTTCTGTAAAGATAAGAAGAGAACTGAGCAATGGCTCAGGGCTGAGTTTTCACTTTGCAAGGAAAAAAAATGCATCTGAAGTTAAAATACACATCAGTAGTAATTGCTGAATACATGTCATGAGTTGGACCAGTCCTGCTCACCAGGCACCTCCACAGCTGACCTCAGCTTAGTGGTATTGTGAGTCTGGAGGACAACAACCGATTCCACTGAAAATAATGAACGGTCCACTTATTTTAAATATATTCTGATACACAGAAAGCAAACTAGCATACACAGCTTGGTCATGGGCCTCTGTTGAAGTTATTCGTTATGAAACCTATGAGAAGTAGCAAACATGCATGCTGTTCCTCCAAGGGTGCTGCTTTGTATATTCAGTTTTATAATGGACCAATTTCCAGGTTGATAAAATGTCAGATAAGCCATTCAAAATGCATCTGAAAAGCATGGGCAAATATTTGCTATGCGGCTGAAGTGTGTGAACAATCTGGCTGTGAAAAATGCTTGCGTATGCAAGCCGACAAAAGATGTCATCACGTGTTAATATGCTGGCAAAAACTCACGGTGGGGGGGAGTGAGGTTGTGTTTCTTCTTCCTCTAAGTGATTGCTTTCTCTGACTGAGTGGGTGAGCTAGTTTTGCAAGGCTAGAGACTTACATTAGCCATTTAGGTTGCAAAGGTCAAAAAGCTGTGCGGTATCCCTACCAGATCCATCTGCACTGGGGTCCACTTTTGCTTGTGGTATGAAGAAAAATCTTTTGAAGGAAAACTGAACTTCTGGTACTGGTGGTTCATCTTCTGTAATAGAGATGATTTCAAGACTTCCAGTGGGATTTGTCTCTTGTACCTGACTCAACAGGAGAAAAAAAAAAAAGAAGATAATCACCTTGTAAAATGTTATCATGGAATAGTTTGCGTTGGAAGGGACCTTTAAAGGTCATCTAGTCCAACCTCCCCTGCAACGGGCAGGGGCACCTCCAACTAGATCAGGTTGCTCAGAGCCCCATCCAACCTGACCTTGAATGTTTCCAGGGATGAGGCATTGACCACCTCTCTGGGCAACCCATTCCAGTGTTTCACCACTCTCATTATAAAGAATTTCTTCCTTATATTTAGTCTAAATCTACCCTCCTTTAGTTTAAAACCATCGCCCCTTGTTCTATTGCAACAGACCCTGCTAAAAAGTTTGTCCCCATCTTTCTTATAAGCCCCCTTTAAGTACTGAAAGGCCACAACAAGGTCTCCCCGCAGCCTTCTCTTCTCCAGGCTGAACAACCCCAACTCTCTCAGCCTGTCCTCACAGGAGAGGTGCTCCAGCCCTCGGATCACCTCTGTGGCCCCTCCTCTGGACCCGCTCCAACAAGTCTGTGTCCCTCCTGTGCTGAGGGCTCCAGAGCTGGGTGCGGTACATTAATTTATGTACTTAATGTTCATGAGAGGACATCTTATAATTAATTTACCAGAAAACTACTGAAGTTCAAATTGTTCAAATTTGTCTAAGCACCATAGCTACTTTTAATAACTCACTCTGGGGGTGTGAATCCATCCCCTGCTCTTTAATCACAATAGGAAACGAGAAAGATTAAAAGCGTATGACACCTGCACAGCATCCGACAGGATCCTCGTGCAGCGGCCCGCTGAATTTTGCTCCAGAAAACCTTTGATCACTTCCTACACAATGAATAGCAATTAAAATAGGCTGCACTAGAATTCAGGGTAAATAAGTTTGAAATGTTAATTTCTGACTCTGGTTCCGCACACTGGGCAAAAGGAATCAGATTTTTTGAACTCACAGTTGTGTGAAATAATCCAGGTTTGTTAAAGACAGTGGAGCTGGTAAGCTGTAAAAGCAGCATAAGTGTTTGCAGAGTCAGTCCCAGAAAATGCTTGCGATGACACATTTTAGGCAAAGAATACATTTTGTCTGTGACACTATATCTTTAAGCCACCTGGAATACCTTTTCACCTTTCAGCAAATAACTGCAATAAGATTTCTACTTTTCCCCATGATAAAATTTCACGTACGTTTTAATGAACATAAATTTTGTAGAGAATCTGATAGCTTTACGGCAGAGAAAAGCACAGCTTGCTGCGCATGATTTTTAAATATTAAAAAAAAAAGCCTTTTAACTGGTGTGTAAGTTGTCCATCAGGAAACAAAACAGCATTGTGAGGTACACTATGCGAAAGCTAAACACCAGTGTGTCGTGTATTTAGAGGATATCACATGCTCTCAAAGCTGTACTCACCTCTTCCTGGGAAGTCATAGTTAAAAGCAAAACTGTTTTCTTTCTTCATTATCAAAAGAAACCAAAAGGAAATTCTGAGGTTGCTAAGCCAGTCTGCTCTGGAAAGGTTTTCACGGAGCCGCCCGCGGCTGCCCGTTCAGTCATCTGTTGCATACGGCATCATGGCAGCAGCCTGTGTAATTCAACCTGGTGAAGGGGTATCGGGTAGCCCCCGATGGCATGGCTACGGAAAGGGGAAGATAAAAATTCAGCACCTTCCTTAATTAGCCTAAGAGCGTCAGGTAATATCGTGGTAGTTGCAAACCTTTCCGTAACCCCCTCAGCAAAGGAGCACCACAAACTGCACAGGAGCGCGCTTGCTCATCTTTTATCAAAACGCGTGCGGCTGAGGAGTCTGCCGAGAGCCGTGGGTGGCAGAAGGCAGAAGCTCCAGGTGCTTTGTCTCTTCAGCACACAAGGCCCATAGGCTCACCTTGATCTTCCTTCACTTGGTTTGGCCTTTGCTGTGTGCTTGCAGCAAAAAGCTCTCGTAAAGAGGGTTTTTGAAAAAGACCTATGCTTTAGTTGCAGATAACTTTTATAATTAAATATTGCACAGTATTTTGGAAGTAGTTTGCAAGCAGTATCTCATGTTTCTGAAGTATCGACTCATTTGTACTCTGGGATTTAAAAAATGAAAATATATGCTCAGCTGCATAAAATGCTCAAGAGTAGTAATAATTTGGCTTCATTTTTTTACTAAGAAGAGAGATTGATGACAGAGGGGAGGGTGGAGTGAAGAAGGAGGAGGAGAGATGAAGCAAAAAGCCACAGCGATGTAAGTGAAACAAGGCTCCTGAGATGTCAGGGAAGAAATGAAGTTTTTCCATGGCAAAACCCATGTCCCTGGAATATGGCTGCAATGAGGAAAGCTGTTCAGTGCCTTTGCTGTGCATGATGGAAACTGGCACTTCCAAAGGAGAGGACGCCATGTCACTATCCTATTAGCTGTTCACACCTAGGCCATGACATCAGGAGTTCTATATCATCACTTAGGCCACTCTTTCAGCAGCCTTCCCTGGAAAGGGAAACACAGAGGCACATAAGAAAAAGAAAATTTAAAAAAAAAAAAAAGAAAGCAGGCAAGGAGATATAAGGAAAGCTGCACTTCTTGAGTTGCTCACAGTGCTCTGATGCTCTCCCCACCGGGCTTCAGAGACAAATGGTTGGAGAAGCAGCCCAAACTGGCCAGGTGACCCAAGGGGAACTTCAACCAGGGGAGAGAAAGTGAGGGTCCATTTCATGAGACCAGCAGCTTAGGTGACCATGGGGTGAGATGTCCTGTCCTCCCCAGGGAGTGGTGGACATCCAGGACAGATAAAATTGTCTTCAGCTTCTTCACCTGTTCTGGCCATGCTGGAAATCCTGAGGACCAGCCAGCGCAGTTCTGCAAAGGCTCCCATGGTGGGACTGGCACCACCGGAAAGGACAGGCTTCTCCCTGCTGCCACCCTGAGGTGCTCCAAGCCCAGCCTCAGGGCATGATGTCTAGATGGGTCATTGGGTTTGACCTTGTACAGCTGGCTGGCTTATAGCCTTTGGCTGAGAAGACCAAAGCAGGAGCTGTGTATGACAGAGATGGGAGGTCTTGAAAATCGAGCCCAAAGGGAAAGAATTTGGCCTACAGTCTAACTTCTTACATGCTGCTGGACATCTCTGCTCACCTGGCCCATGCTGCAGTAGCAGCTCAGGTGGATTTCTTGGCTTTCAGAAGACAAATTAAAATGAAAGGCTAAAAGTTCCCATCTCCAACCCTTCAGTGAGACCACCCTGACTGTAGTGTTTATCTTTGGACTACTGATCTTGTTCTGCTGGGGCGGATGGGAAAAGCCTGCAGATAGCTTTAGCGTTTTTAGCCACGTTAAAACAAAAATTCTGAGATGCAGATGCTACCAAAACAGGATGTCAGCTTTTGTCAGAAAAGATCACGAGAGGTTTGAGGTTTTTTCTATTTCATCTGCCTCTTTCTCTTTCTCTCTCTCATTTTCTTATTCCCTCCCTCCCTCCCTTGCACCCTCCTCCCACGTCCCAATTTCTGTCAGCCCTCAGCACACGGCCAAGGGAAGATCGGAGGAGATGGCGGTGGCTGAGACACAGCTGTACGCAAAGGTGGCCAACAAGCACAGGAGCAAAAGCCCTTCTGTACTCCTCGAGTCCCTCCTCGCCAAAGGATTCACGGCTCATATCGCGTGAGTAGTATGTTCATTTGCCTTTGCACAGTAAGAAATATTTAAGATACAAGTATTTCTCATAAGATCCTGACAGCAGGCAGCTCGCTTTTTTCGTCAAGAAAGCGTGCTGCTTCCCGGGGGTGATGTCCCTACACAGGTATCAGACCTGTCTTGCTTTGAATTTCTTGTAGAGCAGTGTGTATTGCTCATACTGAAAAAACAACCTGTTCTGTACCCATTTTTATAAATACCATGCATATCTGAAGACACATGCCCTTCCACGTCTTCAGGTTGAGAGGCTTCACAATGAGTTAAGAAGTTATGTCCGTAGTTTGCTCTTGGGATTTCATATCCTCTTTCATATTTTTCTGCTTATCACTGCTATTATAAGAGAGTTAAATGTGGATGTAACTTCTGTACAAAGTTTTTTTCAGGCCTGGCAAAGATCTCCTGCTGGATTTTGTCACTGGAATCTGTTTTAAAAGAGTAAGCTTTCCTTAACAAGATGTCTCATAAGTCTGTCAGTTTTTCTTCCCATCTTGAATCAGGATCTTGTTCCAAAAGCATGTCCAGCCTGGAAAATGTAATAGTAAAGAATGAGACACTATTCTTGGCAATCCCAAAGGATGAGAGATTAACTGGTGGCAGCTAACCAAGTTAATAAAAAATAAATGTGGTGGTCACTCCTCCACCAAACATCACTCTGGTTGGACAGGGAAGTTTTGGGGAGGATTTTCCAACTTCTGAAGGGCAAGGGTGGACACTTTGGTTCAAACTGTTCAAAAAATAAATCTTTTTATTTAAATGTCTGAGAACCCCTTATAAAAATATTTTAGAAAGGAGAGCAAGATCTCTCCCTTTTGACTGAAAATTAAGCAAGTTGAAAATGTTCCATCTGTAGGTGTTGCTTTTTTAGGAATGGCTGTGTTTAGTGAATAAACTTTAGACACGATGGGCACAGCTTACAGGGAAACAGTGGCAGAAGTATTATGCAAATCAACATAAAATGACAAAAAGATCCAAAAGCACTTCATTTTTTAATTTATTTGCTTTTATTGACTTTAAGGCCTCCAAAATTTCGATTGTGTTTTTATAAAACCTTTTAGCTGTCTCTGTAGTTCCTAGATTGAACCGTAAATGAAAGTACTCAAAAGTTGTTCTTTTGAGATGTCCTGGCTTGAGAAATATGAGGCTGGGTAGAAATATTACAAAATATTTCATAATGTAGAACCAGCATGCCAAAGCAACATTTCCCTAAAGAGCAAAAACCAAACATGTGAGGATCAAGCCTAGCATCAGATCAACGAAATGGGCCTCCCTTGGTGCTTGCACAGAACCAAACTGTGTCAGCAGTTTCTGCTTTAGGGAAGAGACAGTTTATTCTCACTGTAAAGACACTATTTTTAATACAGATTTTCAGTGGTTTATTCCTACTTTCCATCTGTGAGACACTGCTATATAAAGAATTTTTCCTATGCATTCCTTCCAATCTTCACTGCTCATCTTGGAAGTATAGGCTGTCTAGTCACAGCCTAATGGTCTCCTGACACTTAGGCCTCTACAAACCCTGCTGGAAAGCATCCTACGGCCAATGTCTATGATGAGACAGAAGGTGGGAACAGTCACAGACAGGAGCACAAGGGAGCAAGGAGATAGTACTGAGCCGCATGACGGTCCATGCTCTCAGGTCTTGCTTGTCTTAACTACATTTACAATTGGGCAGGCCCTATAGCAAAGAAAAGCTGAAGTCAAGCCCCATTTGGCGTCAGGGCACAGAGCCTCTCTCTGAGTGGGAGGAGCAGTATGGCATGAAGTGGTAAAACATTTACTTTGAGGTGTAACAAGTGGTTGACAGAGCCTGGCATCGTTGCCCGAGCAGCGGCAGGCACTGACATTTCAACAGGATACAGCAGGAAGGGCTGCATGGAGACAAAACAAAAACACAGGTTGTTCGTGTTTGGTGTGATGGAGAAGAGGGAGCCAGCAGAGGCGTGGAAAGAAAACGTGCAGTATTCAGTCACAGAGGAAACAGGCTCATTTTAGAGCAGCTAGCTCATGGCGTTGCATTGATTTGGCCACGGTAGTTGATTTACTTTACAGAGAAGAAAGGTAGAAAGGTAGAAGGTAAAGCTTGAGTGGAAAGACTCACGTTGGCCCTCATCTATGTTGAGCCCCCACTAAAGACTCAGGCATGGCTGCACATACACACAAGTACATTTAAATGTTTTTAACAAGCCCATGTGTAGGTTTTGCACTAGAGAGAAGACAGAAGGCTAGGAGGAAGCACCAAGGACGAACCTGAGTCCTGCTGCTTAACGCACTCACTGCACTGCTGGTGCATGCTCAGGTGTCACAGGGATGGACGGAGGATAAAAATGTGAGGACACTAAATGAATCAATGCCCTCAGGACCCAGTGGCCAGAAAGGATGGCCCCAAGAGAGAAGGAAAGAGGTGAGCAGATGCCAAGTAGTTTAGCGGGTTTTCCTCCACGTCTGCTGTCTCTACGTCCCCTTCATGTCTCTTCTGAGAAGTTTGTAGATAAGTTACAGGGCTGGAAATGGGGTTCATGGGTGCAGGTGCTACTTAAACACCGGAATCCTTCACCAGCCACCTAGCATTTAGCCACAGAGACCTGTTCATGTGAAGCACGTAGCTGACATTTTGAAAGCTCTTGTGAGAAAAGGAAATGCGAATCAAATCTGACCCCAGAGAATGTCAGTTGCATTAAAGGAGACAAATGTGAGATACTGTCCCTCACCTTGGGCCGAACTGGTGGCTTAGATCTGGCTCTCTGCTTGGCCTATGGGAGATCCTCAATCCAGATTTTCAAACCCCAATATAAGTATGTTTTGCTTTGTTTATATGTATGGGCTTGGGCCTGGCATCTTGAACCAGAACATTATCCTACAAATCGAGCAAACTCTGCTCTTACAGTGTGTGGATGGATGGTTTACCCAACCCTAAGGAAATCCATCTCATCAGTAGGGCTGCTAAGGAAACACCTCCAGAACATGAAGAAGGACATCCTGTGGGGAGGACAGGTTACCAGTCTTCAAGGAATTAAAGACCTGCAGTGGAAAAAACTATGTGGAGGGCCTCAAGAACATTAATATTTGCCAGGAATAACCTAGTCATCTGTACTGGAAAATACACTTGGTGACCACAGCATGTCCATTCTTTCTAGGAGTTTTCTTTCTGTTATTCTGATTAATCCATTTTGGGTTTTTTCTAGGCAAAAAGCCTTGGCTGCTACTGGACAAAAGACAATAGAAGACGCTGCAAAATGGTAAGCACCTGTGATTTTTAAGGAGTCCTTTCGCATTAAACCTGGCTAAAAATCCTTGTTCATGTGCTGATTCTGCCACCAAATATGAAGTTAACTGCCATAAAAACCCCTGCATCTGAGGCTGGTTTTGGGTTTTTTTTTTTTCATTTTAGTTCATGCAGAGAAAGAAATAATTGTATTTGTACTTATTCTGGGAAGCGAGGTTATTTGCAGAAGGTGAGGGGTAAATAAAAAAAGCTGGGGAAGAAAAGGCAGTCTTGGGCAGAAGCAGCTACTCAGTGGTGTTAGTCAGTCCATGGGACCGGCTGCTCTGAGCAGACACTTCTCCTCAGTTTTAAGTCTCCTGCTTATTTATGGCTGGGGCCGCCGGGGTCTGCTCGCTGCCTCTGCAAGGGGCTCCTGGGCTCTGAGCCAGGATTGCGGGCACGCACCAGGACATGTCTGGGAAGGCGCTCGGAGGCACCCATGGGGTAAATGTCCTCCCTGCCTCCACACAGTGCTCACACCTCGTTGTGGTGTGCACCCACGGGCAATGGGTGCGGGGTCCTTGGGGGAAACCTGGAGTCTCTGTCCCAGAGGAAAATGAGGAAGGAAACAGGGAAAATAGCTGTAAACCCATGGCTGCAGTTACAAACATGTGTAGTAACGATGTGGAGTTAAATGGCCGTGGCTGAAGGCAAGCAGTCCGTCTTCTTCCCTTTGAGAAAGGGTTTCTACAAAATAAGCTGAAAGGCTGGTGGTCAGAGGAAGGTATCATTAGCATCAAAATCACTTGTTAGTCTTGATCCCTACAAAGTTTTTTCCTCTGTACCAACACTCTCAAAGAGTATTCCTATGCTGATGGTTGATTTTGTTTTGCTTTAATCCACATCCACCTTCAAATTAAATCCAGTCTTCCCTTGCACTTTCTTCTGGGTTTTGTTGTGATTTTTTTTTTTCTTGCTTGCTTTTTTCTTTATTTTTTGTGTGAAAAGCTAGAGGAGACATTTGAAAATGGCGTGTTCATCCCATATAATTTTTTGTCAGGGGTGTTACCATGCTTCCCAACAATCACTCCCAATCCAACAGCTGTGAAGCCAAACATACAGCATGTGAAGAACAAAGTGAAGGATATCATTACATGGGATACAAGTTTCTGATCTTTGCTTGTGCATTTTCTGATTTGTCTTGTTTGCTTTTATTAGGGCTGAATAAAAAGGCTAGCTCTTTTTGAGTATTTTTTTTTCAATCTTCAGTTAGTTTTTATTTTGTTATTTTTCAATATTTTTCTACCCATTGCTTCTTTTTCCTCTTCCAGTCCTCTGTTTCCAGTCATGAAAAAAAGGGGAAAATAGCACCAAAAACCCTTTAAAAAATCTTTTTTGTTGTCTTTCATTTTCTGACACTGAAAGAAGTGAAGGCGCATAATAAAATGTAAAGTATGCAAAAAATAAGCAGAAAAAAAGAAAACATTCTCCATTAGTTAGTACTTCGGAGAGAAAATTTGTAAGGACCTTTTATTTTAGCTTTTCGTTTGTAAGAAAATAACAACCTTGTATTTCCTTTTTCTGGTCTCTACTATGGATGCCTTCAACCACAGGAAACAAGAGTAAGCGATGCACGCACTTACTCCCTGTGACATGCTCTTGATTTCAGGTTGCACTCCCACTGCAATGATCCCTCTTTGGATGACCCAATCCCTCAGGAGTATGCTCTTTACTTGTGTCCCACCGGCCGTTTGCACGACCACCTGCAAGAGTTTTGGAAGGAGAGCAAACGCCAGTGCGGGAAAAATAGAGCCCATGAGATTTTTCCACACATCACTCTCTGCGATTTCTTCACGGTAAGGCATGAAAGACATGCAAGGGTCAAATATCAACTACTGGTGAAACTGGGCCACCTGCCATTGTCTCACACCAGAACTTCTCCTAGGTGAGCAAACTGACATGACCTAGGTCCAGGCGTGCTTGCTTAATATTTGATTGTTCAGCCCCCGCATAGGCACTGGGGGCTTTCTTCCCACCACCCACTTTAGCTACCCACCTTAGGCCTCAGCATACCTAAAAATTGGATGCTAGGGACGGTGGGATGCTTCGGGGTAGCCGAGTGACACGTGTCTAGCATCCATCTAGATCCGTCCAGGCTGCACTGCTCCCCACATGCAGCTGTCGGCGGGCTTCAGAGACCGTGCCCATCGCTGCATCGATCAAGGATGCTAAACCTTTCTGGTCAGGGCAGCAGTGGCTGCCTTCAGCCAGCTGTGCAGCAGCAACAGCGTTATCACAGGATGTAGACAGCTTTGGTATTATGCCTATGGGAATCTCAGGGAACCCCCTGCCTTCCCCAGAGAGCTCCAGCCAGAAGGTCATTGCTATGATGGCATGTCCCAGGCTTTACTCCCTCTACTGAAGCTTGGATGTTGTGAAAAAGAGAGAAGCAGAATGCACAGGGATGGAAGGAGCAAGGGGAGGCAGACTGAAGTCCAGCAGTGCAATGGAGTCACTTGTCAATAATTTAACATGGAAGTTAGGCTCCTGAGCTGGAGTCCTGGTGGGCTGTTTTCTGGTTCTAGAGATGCTACTGATCTCCTAGGTGGCCTTCTAGAGAACTTCCCAGCAGAGCTGCTTCTCTTGCAGAGGTGAATGTGCCAGTGTCAGCAAAGACCAGCAAAGGGTCACTGGTCTGGAAAAGCTCTGGAGCCACCTAGAATCCAGTTTTCACATGTTGATGGTGCGGCAGCTGAGATGCGCTGAAACAGACATGTGCTAAAGCAGCTGAACAAAAATTATTCTGTTAATCATACTTCTATGCTAAAACATGCCAATAAGTATTGACAGTGAAAATAAGAGTATTTTGTTGCCAAATGGTACCGTGCGGCCATTATTCACAATTATACAGAATAAAAATCATTGATTAATAACAAATGTCATGCTTTTGAAAGGTGTCAGGTTTAAAGGCCTGCCCCTGGAAGAGACAACTGAATTGCAACCCTCACCTCGTGCATCTCAGCCCTGTTTCAGGCAGCGTATTTCTAGGAAAAATGCACCCTCTGGTGCTGTTCTCTGTTCCTTGGCTGTCAGCAAGAGCTGACCTGGACGTCTCAGAGACAGCAAGCGAGACTCACTGACCTGGCTCCCACCTCCTTCTCCTGACCAGGCCCTCTCCTGTTTCCTGACTTCCCGCGTCCTTTGCAGCTCCCAGACTTGCTGTCCCCAGAGGAGCTTGCTGTGTGGCACGTGCCCTGATGCAGGATCCCCCCCGGCCCCTGTCCCCCCACATCCCAGTCTGCCTGGTGCCCCCTTGGTGCATCCCTCCTCCCTGTGGCCTGAGAAATGCTCGAGAGAGACAGGCGGTCTAAGCAGGAGGAGCTTTCTTCTCTTCTGCTCTTCCCCTTCAGCAGCTTGACCCAGTGTAAGGGCTAAATGGAGCAATAAATAGTTCTGCAGAGGAGAATAAAGTAGCACAGAAAAGGAGCATCGTTAGTGTTCCTGTCTTTGGCTGGACGACACAAATTCCATCTTTGCCTCTTCACTTCTTAAATTGCTTAATTGCCTTTTTTTTTTTTTTTTGTGGAAGCATGGCTCTGTTGTGATTAGAGGAGTAAGGATCATAACGACAAAGACACCTTATGAATTTTGCTGAGTATGTTGCTCAGCATCTGAGATCTCGAAGTTCTAGGAGGAGCGATTTCAGCTAAGTGTTGTAGGATACTACTAACACAAATTCTTACTTAAGAGTTGAAGAGGGAAATAATGATCCCTCCTTCATTTCAGGCAGGTTACCGCACACTTGTCAGATGGTGAAATCTTTTGGCTTTTTCCTACCCAAGCTAGATACACCTCCTGGTAGAAGGCTCCATCTCCTATTATAGCACCAGGATACTGTGCTGATCAAACTGCCTAAAATTACTGACTTTAATACCAGGAATTTCAGGCAAGTTCATAGGTGTGTTGTCTTGGGCAGTCTAATGCCTGCACTGTATTCTGGTACTACTGTGTAACACAGGCTATGATAGCGGCTGTTGACCCGGTGGGTAAAACCTGCTCCTCCTCTGTTTTCTTTCAGTGTGAAGACCAGAAAGTGGAGTTGTTGTATGACACCTTGAAGAGAGTTGGTGACAGCTTTTCACAGAGCTTTCCGCCATCCATTTCCCTATCACTACATTCATCCACCAGCTACCTTGGCTTCTTCATTGGTGAGAGCCATGCAAATATCCTCAAAGAGTTTGCTCTGGCATTCTCATCAGAGGCTTCAGCCCTGGCAGGTAGGACCAACATCAGAGGGAAAAGGGGTGGGTTGTAGCACAAACGCTTACACATGGTACTGAAAACATCTCCTGTGTCTCTGGGGAAGCTTAGCTGATGTTTTACTGCCAGCAAGCACCCTTTCCTCCTACAGATTTGAAAACAACATGGCTAGGGGAGCATGGTTTAGACTTTGAAGACACGGTGCTTTTGTCTAGAAGCTGAAATGGTTGGCTGTGTGACTCGATAGGCCATCAATCAGGATATCCAATATGGGCAGGGGTGTAATACTCCCTGTTCCCACACCTCCATCCCCATGGTGCTATGGCCCAGCCTGATGGCCCGACTGCATCCCTGAGACCAATCCAGTGACATCCAAGGGAAACTGCATCACCAGTGGAGACTCAAGGGACACAGCCCCAGCATAACTTCATCTGGGATAAATGAGTGCAATACATAGAATCATAGAATGCTTCGGGTTGGAAAGCACCTTTAGAGGTTATCTAGCCCAACCCACCTGCAATGAGCAGGATCATCTTCAACTGGATCAGGTTGCTCAGAGCCCCGTCCAACCTGCTCTTGAATGTTTCCAGGGATGTGGCATTGACCACCTCTCTAGGCAACCCATTCCAGTGTTTCACCACTCTCATTATAAAGAATTTCTTCCTTATATTTAGTCTAAATCTACCCTCCTGTAGTTTAAAACCATCGCCCCTTGTTCTATTGCAACAGACCCTGCTAAAAAGTTTGTCCCCATCTTTCCTATAGGCCCCCTTTAAGTACTGAAAGGCCACAACAAGGTCTCCCCGCAGCCTTCTCTTCTCCAGGCTGAACAACCCCAACTCTCTCAGCCTGTCCTCATAGGAGAGGTGCTCCAGCCCTCAGATCATTTCTGTAGCCCTACATCATAGACTGGGAGAGGAATTCAAGCCCTGTTCATTTTTTTTCTCCCAGTTGAAGCCAAGGAGCAAATCCAGTCCAGATTTGTGAATTATTTTGGCATGATTAAAACCATGACATTCTGCAAAACCATTATTCAGCAAAACTATGATCTACTCTGCTACTAATTACTGTGATATTTCCTGCATCATGCAAAGCATGTAGGATAAAACAAGAAGGGCAGCTCTAAATTACCTTCGCTTCTATGTTGTGACGTGATTGTTTCATTCTTAGATTGCCATGTGAAGCCCTGCCTAAAACAACTCCACCTTACCTTGGCTCACAAGTTTTATCCTCACCATCAGAAGACTTTGGAACAATTGGCCAAATGCATTAACCCAGGGGAGACCTGCCAGTGGGTAGCTGCTCTCTACTCACGGGACATGCGTTTTGTGCATTACCAGGTACTGTCATCAGATTTATCTAATCTTCAGAGCCCGCGGTCTGACTCTTTGCTACAGTCATCTTGCCTTTTTTTTCATGAAGAAAATCAGTGCATGCATGGTACAGTGTTTCAAAAAACTTGCTTGTTTCAAGTACCTCTTTGGGTTGAAAAACTGTACTCATGAATCAGTAGAAGACACCTTTATGATAGGCTGCTTGACCTGCACATCAGCAAGGTCTAATTCCAAATTCCAGGGGAAAAAACTAATCTTACCATGATGTGAGAAAATAAAGGGAAAGGAAATTATGGTCCTTGAATGTTTAGTAGGATTTGGCAGATGACAGCTTTGCAGTAAAACTCCATTCAGCAAAATTAGTTTTCTTGATTGTTCCAGCCATGATGAAAACTGCACAGATTAAATATCAATGAGCAGGGCACAGGTCTCACTGATGATTTTCTGCTTAACAGACTATTAGTTAAAACCAGTGAACATTTTTCCAGTTCTTATTTCAGAATTTAAATCATGGAATGATCAGTCAGATCAGTATATCGCTTTGTCACAAGTCTCATAATGAATTTTGGTCACGCTCAGGAGAGCTGCAAGTAATCACAAAAATAGCTGATAACATTTTTGCTATTTGCTTTCAAATTAAGTCTGTACTAGTTACAGGGAAAAAGCACTTTTACGAAAACCAAGTGCCTATTTTTACACATACTGCAAAATGCGGTAGTGTCTTCCTTTTTCTCTGCCAAAGTGCCATTGAAAAGCACGCTGCAGAGTGGAAAATAGCACCAGTTGCTGTGACCGGCAGAGAGTGGACCATGCACCCCTGAGCCGCTGCGGCATGTGCTGCAGCAGGCTCCGGGCAGCAGCCTGACCCTGCCGTGCGTTCCCCCCAGACGCTGAGGGCCCTCTTCCAGTACAAGCCCCAGAACATCGATGAACTCATGATCAACGCCGGGGACTTCATCTACGTTGACCCGACGCAGCAGTCTGACGTGAGCGAAGGCTGGGTGATCGGCACCTCACATAGGACCGGCTGCAGGGGTTTTCTTCCCGAAAATTACACTGAGAGGGCCAATGAGTCAGACACATGGGTTAAGCACAGGTAAGCTGGGGTTTCATGGGTGTGGCTTGATGTCAGCCGCTTTTCCTGCCGGGGACCTGTGGCTGTGGGCTGCCAGGCGGGAGCTGGAGGTGGTGTGGGCAGGAGGGAGAGGGGTCCTGGGGGTCTGGGTGGGATGCTGAGACTTCTGGAAGAAAAGACATAGGACACTATGTTCAACTTGTTCATCAATGACCTGGACGAGGGGATAGAGTGTACCCTCAGCAAGTTCGCTGATGACACAAAACTGGGAGGAGTGGCTGATACGCCGGAAGGCTGTGCTGCCATTCAGCGGGACCTGGACAGGCTGGAGAGTTGGGCAAAGAGGAACTTGATGAAGTTCAACAAGAGCAAGTGTCGAGTGCTGCACCTGGGGAGGTCGAACCCCATGCACCAATACAGGCTGGGGGATGACCTGCTAGATAGCAGCTCTGCTGAGAGGGACCTGGGAGTCCTGGTGGACAATAAGCTGACCATGAGCCAGCAATGTGCCCTTGTTGCCAAGAAGGCCAATGGTATCCTGGGGTGTATTAAGAGGAGTGTGGCCAGCAGGTCGAGGGAGGTTCTCCTCCCCCTCTACTCTGCCCTGGTGAGACCCCACCTGGAGTACTGTGTCCAGTTCTGGGCTCCCCAGTTCAAGAAAGACGAGGAACTCCTAGAAAGAGTCCAGAGGAGAGCTACTAGGATGATAAAGGGACTGGAGCACCTCCCCTATGAGGAAAGGCTGACAGAGTTGGGCTTGTTCAGCCTGAAGAAGAGAAGACTGAGAGGGGATCTCATCAACACATACAAATATCTTAAGGGCGGAAGTCAAGAGGACGGAAGCAGTCTGTTTGCAGTGGTGTCCAGCGACAGGACTAGGGGCAATGGATGCAAACTGAAACATAAGAGGTTTCAGTTGAATATGAGGAAGAACTTCTTCACTCTGAGGGTGGCAGAGCACTGGAACAGGCTGCCCAGGGAGGTTGTGGAGTCTCCTTCTCTGGAGATATTCAAAGCCCGCCTGGATGAAGTCCTGCGTAGCATGCTCTAGGTGAGCCTGCTTTAGCAGGGGGGTTGGACTAGATGATCTCCTGAGGTCCCTTCCAACCCTTACGATTCTGTGATTCTGTGATTCTGTGACACACACACAGACACCTGTAGTTCATTAGTTCAGCTGATCAAGGGACGACGCCTGTTTGCTCTTGAACCTGAACACCCTAACAAATTTTAAAAGGCCTTCAGCCTGGCTCAGTGCTTTCTTCTTTCTTCTCCTGTCAAGAGCTCTCAAAGTTAACTTGAAGTGAAACCATGCAAAGGTTACTCCACCACCCTGAGCCCACCGTCGTCTTGTTGACTTAACCTGTATCAGCAGGCATCTGTCTGGCTTCCTGCACTTTGCTCTGCAGCTGATGGTGAGGCTGATGCTACTTGTAGATTAGAGCTGATTTTTCTAAGCAAGGAGGTGTAGGTGCACTTCTTGCTGAGGCCTCAGAGACAGAAAGGAGGCAACCAGGTAGTATTTCCTGTTTGAAGATCACACTCTAGCACGTTTACACCCAATATATGCCATCAGTTGGTATTATTTTAGCCTCATTTTTACTGGGAAGATTCTAAATCAAGAACAAAGTCATGAAATGGATTGCAAGCATGCAAAAAATATTGAATGGAATATGAATCCTGACTTACACGACTCTCTTCTATTTGTGTGTGTGCCCACATGTTTGTGTGTGTGTCACTTCTGCTATTTCTACAGGGAATATGTTTTTGCAATAGCTTCAAGATTCTTCACCCAAAGTGAAAATGAACCTAATGTAAAGGTGAATGGAGAAGTCCGTAATCCCAGTACGTCAAGGAGCATAACCAATGTACTTTCTGTTCAGGTAAATGTTTTCTTCCATTTCTTACCTTTGCCATGTGCTTGTGCAGGCATATTATTAATTAAAATAATTTAGTGAATTTAACAGTATCTTCCTTTTTCCCTCTCACATTTTCATGTTTTGTTGTAACACACACACATATATATACACACACACACTCACACACTCATACTGTATGGTATAATATCTCATAAATATTTTATAACATATATGATGTATATTACTCTTGCCTTCTTCCATAAAACTCTTTTTAGTTCCTGTCACAATAGCACATAAATAGCACAACATAGGAGTTCTCTGCTCAGGTTTATCTGTGCGCAGCCTTGCTGGGCAAGCTATGCAGAGGTATGGCGACAAGTCTGACAAGTGAGACACAGGCACACCTTCCCCTGACTTTCATATAGGTTCATAGCAGAGTAATGTTGTTCTTTGTTATTTTTATGTCCAGATTCTATGGATGTCATGTTGGTGGTTTACGTGGTCCCACACCTTAGCACATTTTAAAGTTTTATCTTCTTTTGTATTTTTAAATACATAGCTACTGCAAATAACTGCATAGAACTGCAGCAACAGAACAGCTAGCTGGAAAGGTTAGCAGCATTGATGGGATTACATTTCTGTCCCAGTTTCAAAATCGACCTGTATCAATTTTTTTTCCCAGGTTTTCCACTGGTCTTCTGTTAGGAAGAGCAAAAAAAAAAAGGACTCTGTTTTTTTTACCTACAGCACATTTGCACTTGCACTACCTTACCAGCTACTTTCTGGCACGCTGACATGCTGCAGAAACCCCTTTGGGCTTCCTGGCCCCATGGCCTGTTACTCTGCTGGGGGATAACCCCAGGTTTGTTTGTGCTAACATCAAAGAAACTTGAGGGCATCTTGAGGGAACTTCCATCCTGGGGCCTCCCAGGACACTGTGTGTACGGCTGTACGAAAGAAACTTCTGCACAAGTCACATGTCCTTCCACCGGCTCTTGATTGCTCTTGGCCTCTCTTATCTAGCTCAGATCTGTGGCAGAGCCACCATTTGGCTTGAGGAACACGTTATGCCAATGTGCACGTCTCCAGTCCAGGAGTTTCCCCAGCCTCTGGGTTCCTCTTAAGCAGAAGAGCAAGACCACAAAAACCTTAGTTTTAAACTCTGATCTTATGGCAGGTGATTCGTGTTTCATGGCAGAAATGCAATAGTGTTCAGCAGAATACATGAATATAAAACTCAAACCACTTCTTAAGAGTTCCCTTCTCTGCTGCTGAAGATAGACATCGCTAACCTCAGTGCTGCAGCAGTAACACTGTGATGGGTTACTGTTGAAAAAATTTTAAAGACTTCAACCTGTTCCTCCTTATCTTTTCATCTGTATTTAATGTGCATTGTATACTAACCCCAAACTACTAAGAACTTGTTTGTAATTCCATGCAGTCTGAGTAAAAATGTGGCCTCAGAGGAGATCTGGGTTCACTGTAGACTTGGCCACAGTTATGAAAATGGCAAAAGAAGTGTTTTCATTAGGAAAAGAAGGATGAGCTTGGTGCTAGTTAGTTTTGGTGTAGGAAAGAGCATTACCACTTAAATTTTAGCTAGTTTCCCTCTTTTTTTTTATACCAGCCATACGATATGTATTAAAATTATAATTCCTTCCCATAGAGGAATTAAAAGATTTGTTATCAGCACTACCTTTCACTAGTGTAAACACAGAGTTAAAACCTAATCTGTAGCCCGTGAAGGTCAGGGATCTCTTTCATTTGCCTTCAGTGGAGAGCCAGTCAGGCTTATTATTGTCCTAAAGATAGGCACCTATTATAGCAGCTCCTTTCTCTCCCCCTCTGTGCTTGCTATAAACCTCCCAGGACAGGTTTGCTCTTCCTTCCTCCATTGAGCAGCATCCAGGAATCCAGACTTTTCATGCAGGTTATATATAATATCGTAACAAAGACCCCTTTTTACACAGGTGTCTCAGAATGCCACCCTGCGAAGAGGTGTGCTGGTGATGCACCACGGGGAAAG
>NW_009260028.1:12273847-12282136 GCF_000687185.1 Egretta garzetta
GGCTTCAACAGTGCTTGACTGCAGATGGTGAGTGAGTAATGGAAGGATCTTAACAAATCAGAACCAAAACCAATTAACGCCAGCAACGGGTACAAGTGATTCAGTCTCCTATGTGTAAACATAAACACCAACACAAAAGAGTGAATCACAGAATCATAGAATGCTTTGGGTTGGAAGGGACATTTAGAAGTCATCTAGTCCAACCCCCCTGCAGTGAGCAGGGACACCTTCAACTGGATCAGGTTGCTCAGAGCCCCGTCCAACCTGGCTTTGAATGTCTCCAGGGATGGGATGGTGAGTAACATTGCAAATCATGTACAGCACTGCTTTGACCTTCACATAACCAGTTTTTCATAATGCCCTAAAGTCCTTCACGGTTATGTTGGATAAACTCTGCAGAACAAGCAAAGGTCTTGTGATACTGACGGATGTGTGTTTCACTGACGGATGCACAAACCCTCTTGTTACACAAGGTAGTGGATGTCAGACCCCTCCACTTTTCCACACTTGAGACAGAATCATGGTCCACTGATCAGAGTCACAGCATGTCACTAGTCAAACCTGGGGAAGAAGAGCAAGAGCAAGCCATGGTGGAAATGAGATGTCAGCACTGACCTAAATTCAAAGCTGTATTTCTTGGCCCTCTCTCTCAAAAGAAGTATGTTTTGAGGTGAAGAAAATTGACCCAGAACATGGAAATATGTGTCAGGAGGAAGGAGGGGAACACGAAGGTGGGAGTTTGGAAGGGAGAGCTTTACGCTGAAAGCCTCCTTTGTTATGCTGGAGGTCTCCTCGATTAAGTGTGGGAAATTCACACTCGATTATGAGGGTGGTACCTTCTGGCTGCATAATCAATTCATTGGTTTCATTTTTCTTCAGTGGAAATGTTTTTTGTCATTTTGGCAACAGTAAAAGAGTATCAATGTGGAGTGGATTTTTCTTTCATTTGAGCCCTGCCAACCCAAATTCTCAACATTTCCTGCCCTCTCTCTCCTTCCCCCATCTGCTCCTTCAGAGCTTGCAGAAGAGGTGCTATTTTGCTAGGACAGGTGATTTCCTAAGCCAGTGTTGTGACCTTAAAACATGATCTCATTAAGGTAGTAGCAGTCACCAGGTTTTTTCTCATCAGTGAGACACTGACTATGTCTGTAGCACCCAAATAATCCTGTATGCATCTGAATTCAGGCACTGTCCCGTGATTCCCCCAAACTGCTCCATTACCAGCTGTCACCTTGGTCTGGTCCCAGCTGATGGCAGGCCCCCCTTGCCCACGTGGGTTCCAGACAGGGTCTGGGGAGAGCACAGTCCGTAGCCCATCCCCATCAGACAGACAGCGTGGGGTTTTGAGGCGGAGGGAAGAGAGAGTAGCTCCTTGGGCAAATCCCCTGCTTCACCACTTGCCCTTGTGGCCAGAGAACGGGCCTCAACCTGCTTAATTTGCCAGTCGGGGTGTCACTCGGGGCTGGGGTTTCAGAACCAGGCATCCAGCCACTCAGAAGGAGCAAAGCCATTATAACGAAATGCTGCCTGTGTGCTCAGCTGCTGCCTCCTTCTGCAGTGGCAAAATCTCCCACCTTGTTGCAGGCAAATACTACAGAGCAGATCTGAACTTCCCTTCCACCCTGCCGAAGCGGAAAGACGGCGTAAAGCATTTTGAGTGCGATCCTCCTTTATCTTCCTGTGGTATTTTCCAGTCAAGGCTTATAGGTAAGGTGGATAATATCCTACTCCAAACATAAGGGTTCGGGAAGCAGGCTTTCATCATCTGGAAAAGCTCACTGGCAGCACTCACTGTGGTAACACTTCTCTATAGGCAACCACTGCAAGATCCTGTTAAATAGCAAAATAGAGAGTGGGGCTGGTTGCTCATCTTTGAGACCCATTCTGCCAGTTCCCAGCAAAGAAAGGTAAAAGAAAGAAGCTGCAACACTACCTGTGCCCTGCTACTTGTCTGCAAGGGCCCAATGTCTTATGCAGTTGTCACCGAATGGGCAGTGAGTGTGGTCACCTCATCACCGGCACCTGATGGCCGGGTGGCCTGGGTTAGTCTGACTCAACTCACTCACCAGATGAAGCTGTTTCTGCTCCCTGAGCGAGCGCACCTGGCTCTGACAGTGCAAGTCTGGTGCAAATGCTTGTCTCTGATGATCCAGATATATGGAGACAGGCAAATGCCTAACTGCTGTTTGCATATTTGGCGTGAATCTTCTGTAATCGTCTTTCCAATACTCATTTTAAACTTGCTGTTGCCACCAGAACGAGCTTTTTATTGAGCTCAGTCAGCCGATAGTGTGAAAAGATGAATAGAAATGGACTGTCAAAGTACCCCATGTCAATGGAACTGCAAAGCTCCAAGCTGGTTTTTGCAGAAGGTGTTTCATGGTAGTTTCTCATCTATCATGATTTGTGAAAGAGAAACTCACTTTGCTGTTCCCATCCAGGGGAAGCTCTGCTGGACCAGGAGGTGACAGTCAGCTACGTGTACTCATCACCCGCACTCCGCTGCATACAGACGGCTCAGCACGTACTGCAGGGTAAGGCAGCAGAACCAGCCAGGTGCTTTTGCCATGGTGAAAATGCCTTTGTCAAACTTCCATGAAGTCTCTGAGACAAGTAATTAAGAAGATCTACGACTTTGTGGTTATTTGTTGTTATATTTAAGCGGGGAAGCCAAGGTGGTTTTGTAATAGTCAGTAATAAACCTGCTGCCACATGTATGGTCTGGAGAGTACTATCCCATCAGCTCCTGTCCTCACTAGTTAAAATGGAATCCAATGTTATGCGAAACAGAGGAGTTTCACATCAGGTTGAATTCAACATTAGTAGCTGCTCATCAGATCACCACTGCCACCTCTTCCAGAAAATATTCTGAGCCAAAAAGCAAATGTTTCCAATGCTCTGAAGGACATGTATGTGAATCGGGGAAGACAGCTTTCTCCTGAAAGCATTTGCCTTTGCAAGCCAAACTATTTTAATTCCTTTGTACTGCAGAACCTCTTTCCTTCTCCTTCTCCGCTCCCTCTCCCTCTCTTCTTGTTTCCACTCCTTGTCCCTCCGACAGGTCTGACAGAGGTTCACAGTTCATTACCATGTTTAGATCAGAATTACGATGGGAGTGTATTTCTTCTGGGAACTAGTGTCACCCAGTAATGTCTCTTGAAAATAATCAACAAAATAATGTGTCTTTTGACAGAGAATTCCATTTTTAACGCTGCAGGACAATTTATTGCCCCACCAAGGGCCACTGAGCAAAATGCTATATAAAAATTATAAACATTTCCTGTCTAAAGTCTACTCAGATTGCAACATTACTGAGGTCTTTTCTTTTATTCTCTCCTGTACCATGCAGATCATCAGAAGAGAGCTCTAGAAATAATAATAATAATTTAAGAATTTGCAGTGCCTTAACATTAGTCAGTCAAGAATATAATGTTGCCTTCACTTAATCAACATGATCCTCTTTTGTTCAACAATAAGTAACTCTTTTTCATTAATGAAAACATTACAGCGAGCAAGGTAGAATGTACAGCACACACGCAACACCGAGTGTACCTTTCTCTTCTAAGTATTTCTTGTTCTTTCAGGGCTTAAATTAGATCAAAAAGCCAAAATCAGGGTGGAACCAGGACTGTTTGAATGGACCAAGTGGGAAGCAAGCAAAGTGATTCCTAACTTCATGACCGTGACAGAACTGGCAGCAGCCTCTTACAAAGTAGACACAGCTTACAGGTAATTGCTCCGTACCTAGCTGTTAAAGCTGTATTTTTTTTCCCCTGAGGTATCTCTTCGTCTTTTTATTTGTCATAAACCATTATGAACACTGCAAAAAAATGGGTGATTCTGATTAAATTCAAGTCTGCGTGATCCGTACCCAAAATACAATATGCTGTCAGCTGTCTTGTGCCAAGAGTCAGCTTTGTTTGCTGCTCTGGCACAGAGATGCACCCACACGCTTGGGAATGTGCACTCACGTAGCACGTGGGTGCACCTGCACATGCACAAACATCTGATACTTGTGGAAGGGACCAGCCCTGCTTTGGTGTTGCCTTCAGATCCGCCGGCTCAGGCCCATGGTTTGTCATGCACATGGATAGCTGCATTACAGGCATTAGTGTCAGATACCAAGGAGTTTTGGTTTTACCTTTGGCTCACGCAAAGCACACTTTAGAAACGTGAAGAATAACCTGTCGGGTAAATAACATGCTGGCTTTCAGCAATTAAGAAACTGTGATTTGAGAAAAGGTTGGCAAGCCCTTTGCTTAGGGGGCTGCAGGGCAGCAGCAAGAGGTCTGCCCAGTGGCAGCAGAGGATGAGCCCAGGAAGGGTGGTGGCAGGGAGCACAGCTCCACGCCTGAAACATCACTGGTTTGTGTCACTGAAGCAACAGCTACAAGCAGAAGGGAAAGCGGGGGGTCACCCCTGTGCACCCCAGGGCAGAGCCATGCAGGGTCTGGGGAGAGAGGTGAGCCCACCACAAGCCAGCCGTCCTTCTGGTTTTGGGGGCAGGCAGGTTAACAGTGTTCCACTATAATTGATTTTCATGCCAAATTCAGTCAGGGAGGGTTTTTTTGGTTTTGTTTTTAGTTGCTCAGAGATTAGTACTGTGCTCAGTAAAAGGACTTTTTGGGGCCCTGCCAACTTGGGGGGGTGGAGGGGAGGGTGGGTGATGCCTTTTCTGAGTGCTTGCAAACCACAGCAGGGCAGGAAACGATAAGCCTGCAAATTCAATCTAGCTCCTCATCTTGCTCGCAAACTAGGCTGCTCTGTGTTCGCAGTGCACAGCCAGATCCAGGAAATTACTCAGCTAATGAGAGTGGCTCTGGGGTTTCCCACACACACAAGAAAGGGGGAAACTTCTCACATCTTAATGCATTTCTTACAGCCAAGCAACTGTCTTCATTTGAAATTGCACGAAGGAATAAAATCCTTCATTTTCTTGGATCACAGCGCTTTCTGGTGTGTTTTACCACCAACAGACTGTTTTCCCTAGTTTTTCTGATAAAAATTCACTTGCCTCAAACTTCCACATATGCAAATGCAAGTAGTGGGAAGTTCAGAGGGGAAGCTCTGAAGCAATGCTAACTACAGGGTTTAGGCCCCGCACAACTCACCCATGTCCAGGAAAAAATAGGGTGGATGAGCTGTAAACTTGCACATATGATGCCAGTTTCTTCCCATCACATGCAGGGTTCAAAATCCTCAGGTCCCAGGGGCTGTTTTTACCATATTCACCCACTGCAAATGACAGCCTTCAACTAGGTTAAGTCCCTGATTGTTCCCTGCCAGGAGTGCACTGAACCCGAATTCTCCTGTTTCCGGTACCACTAAGAGGCTGAGAGAGCTGGGCTTGTTTATCCTGAAGAAGAGGAGACTGAGAGGGGATTTCATCAACACTTAAAAATATCTTAAGGGTGGATGTCACAAGGACGGAGCCAGACTCTCCTCAGTGGTGCCCAGTGACAGGACAAGGGGCAATGGGCACAAAATGAAGCATAAGAGGTTTCAGTTGAACCTGAGGAAGAACTTTACCTTGAGGATGATGGAGCACTGGAATAGGCTGCCCAGGGGGGCTGTGGAGTCTCCTTCTCTGGAGATATTCAAAGCCCGCCTGGACGATGCCCTGTGCAACCTGCTCTGGGTGAGCCTGCTTGAACAGGGGGGTGGCACTGGATGATCTCCGGAGGTCCCTTCCAACCCTTGCCATTCTGTGATTCTGTGAAGAGGCAACATGAGTGGTGCTAAAACATTTGCTGCCCATGGATTTTGTGCCAAGGTGAAATCACCTTGAGGTTCACTGCACCCAGTTGCAGACGTCTAGGAGTTAGGTAGTAGGCTGTGATGGTTAGCTAGCAGCCTTCTTGTCGGTGGAAAGAAGGGGACTCCCAAGACAGTGATTTTTCATCTTAGATGGCCTATGTCAGGCACCCAGCATAGCATGAATTGTCCTCCGAAGGGGCTTACTTGTCTCCATTGACCTAGCCAGACACTTGAGCTGTAGGCAGGTGAGATTAACTCTGCCTCTCTCTCCTCTCATGCTCTCACAGAAGCAGAGGGGTGGTAGGCACTCTGTGTCCTAAAGCAGGATATTCCTGCTGTTAAAGACTGCCAGTCACAGCGTAAGCCACTTACTTCTTTTCCTTTGCCCCTTGCATGGAGGACAGACCCTTCCTTTCCTCTTCTCAACAGCCTTTTGCAGACTGTTGTCATGTACTTCTTCAGCCTTTTCCTCCAAGCTGAACTCTTCACATCCTCCCTCATAGGCTGTGCTTTCTGGACCCCTGTTCACTGCTCCCCTCTGGTTTTTCTCTTGTTGGTCCTCATCTCATTTGCACTGTAGCACTCACAGCTGGACACAGCGCTCCCACTGAGACCTTAGCATGGCCTGAGACCTCCTGTCGCTATTTAGCCTGGAAACCACTTGGGCCAGTGCTGGGGATGCTCAGTTCTGCTGCAGGATGACTACTTAGTAACAGGGCTAATGCTGAAGGGACTGAGGTGCAAACAGGACAACATATTAAAAAAAAAAAATTGCAGCTCTGCCAAAAGGCAGACTAAATTTGAGTATCCCAATCTAGACTTCTCTGACCTAACCAGGATTAATATTAGCTATGACTAACAAACCAGCATGAGGTTTTCACGTGGTTTTATCACCTATTTTCTACTTCTGCAGTTTGTGCTGACACGAAGTACCGAGGACTCAGCTGTGAAAGTACACTGTGATACCATACCTTACTACAATATATTAATCCAATCTTGCTCCTGCCTATTCACTGAATAAGGAGGCAATCAAATCGGGATGAGAGGGGCAGTTGTTTGTAGACAAAAATTAACAGCCTTATATCACAAGACATAGCTAACACTATTTGCCAGCCATAGCAGCAAACTCCTCCCCTTCCCGGAGAAGCTATATTAAGAGGATGACATGAAAAATAGAAGAAGTGCTCAGATACTTAGGATTGGTGCATTGTGATTAATGTCCTTGGAAACTTTATTTTTTAACTCTAGGAGTGAAAGCCTTTACTATCCTATCCATTTGTCCAGCTAATGCAGCTATGCCTTGTTTGTTGTTGGTTTTCTTTTGCTTTGTTTATTAAGGAGACTAACACTGAGGTGCCGAATCTTGAAAGCATTCACATCATCCCTGTCTTGCCTTGGTTTGAACTCAGTCAGGATTGCTAGAGCTGGGCTGCAAGCCTGCAGGTCTGCAGTCCATACCTGGGCAGCGGACCTTGCCAACAGAATTGCTCAAAGCGCAGCTTTTCTTAGGCATGAATCCTACTTTAAATAATCTCCACTGTAAACTATGAGTTTTATTAAAGTATAGTTTTCCCTGCATCTGGTGCTTTATGAGCTATGAGATTTAGCCATAAGTTTTAATTACTGGGGGGGAACGCTAATGCTCCATGGAAGCTGAGGTAGAGTTATGTCAGCCAAGTCAATAGATAGACCTATATCCTTGTAACCAAGTGCCTTTTCATGCTAACAGTGTCCCCATATTCATCTAGATTAATGTATATTTGTGATTTTATTGTCAGGGGTAACTTCCCACTCTCTTCTCTGGTGCCATCGGAAAGTTACGAAGAATACGTAAGCAGAAGCTCTGCGGTTATAAAACAGATCATCACCGCCTGCCCCAGCAAAGGTAAAGGTTTCAGGTTTTTGTATATTCTGTCAGACACTTTCAGTAACAGGAACAGGCAGAGATTTGGCAACGGAAGCACTTTTAACATGAGTTGTTACTGCACAGAGCTGAAGGTAGATTCTTAGTCCTTGTCCTGGGCTACACTAAAACAAAATACATGCAATTTATGGGATAGAAATGAAAAAGCAAAATTAAACAGAAGGAAGTAGAGCACTAAATTGCAAGATCATACTCTTTGCTTGGTCATTCTACCTTGGGATGTAGCTCAGCATAAGATAATATACTTTTCTGGAAAGCTTCCTCCCCGCCCCCCCCTCCACCCCCTTAGAAAATGCTTTCTCTCATTAGCTGGCAAGCCTACAACACACCAGACTTTTTCTGACCAGCACAATACACCCTGCCACATTATCAAAGAGGTCTGCAAAGATGAGCAGCCCCAAAAGAGCCTCATACCCATCTGCTGATGGGTAACGGGCAGTGCTGCAGCTCCCTTACTACTTTGCTTTCTCTGGTGTATCAGGTGTCATCCTCATTGTGGGCCATGGCTCTTCCCTGGCATCTTTCACCCGACCTCTGATAGGGCTCCCTGCCAGAGACAGCAGTGACTTCGCCCAGGTGGTACGAAAGGTAAGAAGATTTTTTTTCAG
>NW_009260028.1:12282754-12293888 GCF_000687185.1 Egretta garzetta
CAGGAGACTTTCTTTTTGGTTTATTACACTTTCAATAAGGAGCCTGCTTATGCAGTGAGACGTGTGTAACTCCATGCCAATACAACGACATTAGCTTTCTCATTACAAAGGGAATCTCACATAGTTTTAGCAAAGCATTGGAGGTCAAGAGAAGGATTTTCTCCTGGTGAACAGTATGTGACTAGCAGCTAAGTCTTCAGAGATTTTCATCCAACTCCCCTGGAAAGCCAATGCCAGGTAATGCCTGCAGACAAGAGGCACGTTTGGAAACCTCTCCACCCGGAGGTAGCCTCCATCCCCTAGAAACAGGGCTAAGAGTCTCCCCTCTCCTCCCCAGAGTGTTGTGAGTGTAACCTGCAGCTACATTCAGTGAGTCACTCTTTAAGAAGCTGTGTGGTTTTCGAGTTCCTTTAAGTTCACAACTTTGGTGCTCAGCTACAGAATGAAGTGGAGAAGGGTTTTCTTGCCAGCTTCACAAGTGGGGCCAGTGCTTGAGACTTGGTCACCAAGATTTTTGTTTACTTTATTTGTGTATTGTCACTGGTGGCAGAATTCTTCATCCCAGTTTTCCTTACCATCTACCTTGGTATGATCAGCCAGATATTTTAGTCTTTAGATGTGTTTTTACTACCGCTGTTGATGCATAAGAAAGAGTGAATGTATTTTGATCATCAAATCCAAGTATGAATGTGGGATGATGACAAAAGTTCAGCTCTCACCCCACAGGCCTCCAGTCTGTTTTTAATTCATTTCAGAAGTGGCAAAATGTCCTGGTGTCTCCTCCCAGAACAGTCTCAGGGTCTGTTCTCTTCTGCAGCAAAGCCCCTTCTTTCATGTCAAAGCAATGACCCTGCTAGTAACTCTGCTGGTAACTTCTTTCCTAGATCCCTTCTCTGGGCATGTGTTTCTGTGAAGAGCTGAAAGAGAACAAATGGCAGATGGTCAACCCACCAGTGAAGACATTAACTCATGGAGCAAATGCAGCGTTTAACTGGAGAAATGGAATTGTGGAAGATTAGAAGGCTGGCTCTGCCTTTGCAGTTGTCAAAAATGAGCCAAAGAGAGGTTATGGTTTAGCACAGCCCAGTGATTCATCCAGAAGACTTACAGAGGGTGGGAAATACCCTCTCTGAGTTGTCAAAGCACAGAAAAACACTTCTGAGTTTGGTGCCTGAATTTTGTTTTTATTTCAGTGGCTGAGAAGAAGGAACCTAGGAACTGGTGTGCAAGTGAGAAATAACTCCTTGGGTGCTGAAGAAAGTACCTTTTAACCTTTCCTGAGAGTACCAATGTTTAATAAATACAGAACTACGTGATTATAAATTCTACTGCTAAAGGCACTAAAGTAGACAATGTTCCATTTTCCAGGACCAAAATGCATCCAGTAAGAATTGCTTTTTTTTCACACACCTGGATATTTTCAGACAAGCGGAGAAATTGAGACTGAAAAAAAGTCATCTCCTACCTGAAGAGGAGACCAGCTCTACCTAAAGCCACTGGGTTTTCCGCTCACTCCATCAGTTCTGTGAAAGCAAAGACCACACTGACTATTTATTTACCTCTTCTACAAAAGGGGTCCATTTTCTTTCGCAACAGCTCCTCATTCAGCAATTCCCAAGCAATCCAGTTTGCAAAAGGGACTACATGATTCCTTTTTGAAGAAAACTGAATTGTTTGCTTTACTGTTGCTGGGACAAAGAAAGATACCCTGCATTACTGTATGGGTGACAAAAACATGACGTGAGCAACTCTAACTGCTGGACACTTCCTGAGATGGCACTGGCAGGACAACAGCTTTGCTTTGTGCTGTTCCGTGCCAAATTGTATAAATGGTGACACACCTACTGGATGGGTCACCTGGAAGGTCTCTGTAGCTCTTCTCTTGGTTTATTTGTTTAATTAAGGGAATGTAGCCCTAAAATTTTATGCACAAACAGGAACATGCCTTTCCACAGTCTCTTTTCCTTTCTAATTTTCCTTTCTAGTTATACTCTCAGATAACTACCTCTGGGAAAGCACAAGTGTTTCTTTCAATGAAAGGGAAAAATGGAGGTTTCTCTTTCAGCATGACTAAAAACATTTTCATTTGCAATCTCCATCTCCCTGCTCCTTCTTGACATACCTCTGCATGCATGCCGATAGCCATCAGGGCATGTGGTAGAGCCCATCCAACATTCAGGCTCTGGGGCTGAGGAGCGTCTGACAAGCACCCTGAGCTGTGGGTGTGGAGATTTCATATCCGAGTCTTGCACCTGAAACGATTTGTTTTCACTTTCCAGCTCTGGTGATGCTGCTTAAGCTCTTGTTTTACTGACAGTGCTGTAATTTTAACATGAAAATCAAATGCCCCAGGGCCAAGACAGAAGCTTTTTAGCTAGCAAGTGATGCAAGGAATGGAATAGGACTGCATCACTTGTTGCAGCTCGAGCACATGAAATGGGTGGCTACGGATATAGCCCCAGAAAAAGGTAAAAACCCCAAGTGCCGTCACAGCCTCTTCTTGCTCCAGGGGAGCAGGATGCCACTGCAGCACTGAGAAGGCTGTGGCTTGGTTACTTCTCCACATCTTGCCCCATCATGCACTTGCTGTCAGCTGAGAGGTGCAAGTGTGGTGAGGGATGATTTCGCATTGAGCCCTGAAGGCAGTGGCGAGGCTCCTCTGTGATCTTCAGGGCAGGCTGTGAGTCAGAGGTCTAGCTGAGAAAGGGCCGTACGATACAAGAAAATCAGCACGTAGGGGAAGAGCAAGGTGATGAGGAAGGGAGAAACATCTCTGCCTTGTTCTCAGCCATGCTAACAGAAACCAGCAAGGGTCTCCCACCACACCACCCACTCCCGACCCCTCTGTTGGTGAAAAGCAGCCCCTTTGGGTGCCCTGTTTCCTCACCAAGGAACCTGTCCAAGTGGGAAGAGAGGGGGAAATGGGGACAGTGGGGCAACGGGGGTGGCATGGGGCAAGGACCTGGCCCTAGGCATGGCACATCTCCGGTCCCTCCTGAGAGGTTCGAGCTCAATGCCCACAGAGGAGTTAGCTCCCACCTCACAGTGCTCCCGTGGGGCTTTTCTCTCTATGAAAGCTGTTGCTTTTGGTATGATTTGCTCTGATTTCATCAAGCCATTTCAAGCTGTAGGACAGGTGTCACCTGAGAAGCTGTTGCCCCAGACTGAAACCCCCAGGTGAGAGATGGTCCCAGCTCTGACCAAGGCTTGGGGGTGAGCAGTACTAGGGTTGTGTGGGCGTTGGTGTGTGTTTCTGGGTCGACATTTGCTAGGGGTACAGCCTCTGGATAGGGACCTGGCTCTGTTTTAACATGTGGTAGCGGCTGTACTCATTATGGTCCATGCTACCGTTGTCCCTCACCTCTGGAAAGTTGCCTTTTGAGACAGCTTTTGCAGTCTGTGTCCCAGGTTTCAGCCTATCTGCTTTTGGCCTTTTGAGTTGCTCCAGCCTCGGGACTGATCCTTCCTCTCTACATGACAAGAAATGCAGGCAAGTCTCAGGGAGTGCCTTTCTTCTCCAGTGGGGCATGTGTCTATGCAACTATATTGCATAAGGGGAGGTTATTGTCCCTCAAGTTCCTATCCAAAATGAGCACGTGCAGGCTGCCCTAGAGGCAGGTGTTGAGCAGGGAGATGGACATGGCTGGGGGAAGGGCCTCTCTGCCTGGTAGGACTTTTCTTACAGGTTGAGGGGACATGGGGGAAGGTTTCAACCAGCTTACCCAATCTTGGCACGTAATCAAAAGGCCCACAGAGCATTTGCAAATTAAATATGCTTAATAGACAGATAGCTAAGATACTTAAATCAAAAATCCCACTATGCTTTTTTTTTTCCCCCAATACAGATGCACTCCAATGAATTTAACTTTGGTGAATGCAATGAATTAAACCTCAGAGCATGTGGGAAAGAGAGTTTGGGGACTTAAATATTTCTCTTGCTATGGTTTCTAATTCAGACAGTGCTGAGCGAGTGAGGACAAATGCTTAATTACAAAATACTTTCTTTAACTTATAATTTTTTCTCTATTTCTACCATCCAAATCAATTGAACAGAAAGAACAAGCAGCAGAAATAGCAAGCCAAACTGTACCTCAGTCTTAATAACGAAAGGGTGAGGTCAAGCTCTTCTACTCACAAGGACCCCATTTCTGGCTTTCCTGGACCCAATGTAAGCACAGGTTCACTTGTAAAGAACACTTTTTAGGAGCAAACCTGAAATTATATCTTTAACACAGATGGGTTCTTAGTTGTAAAATCTAGTGCTTAGGACGGAAAGAGAATTCCTAACATGGTGTGTTCATAATATAAAACTAATCGCTGAACACAGGTGAAAGGAAGAAAATGTCATTGGAAGCTTTGAAGTTGTTCTTGTAATATGCAAAAGAAATAGGAAATTATTTTCCAGTTTCTTGATTTTTTATGCAAATTCAAAAAATAGGTGTTGCTTCGCTCCATTGCAATGTTCTTTAATTGGATCTGTTTCATTACAAAGTTACATACTTTAACAGATGCTTTTAGTACTACCTAGAGAATCTGAATGTTTTGTTTATATCTTAAAGACTGAAAATATATATTCTTTTGATAAAGACCTACAGTGAAGTTAATCTGTGGTGACCCCTTGTGGGAAAACACAACCTCAGATTTACATGACTAAGTAAGATCTTCTGGTGTGATTGAGGGATGGGGAGGAGGACCAGTGGGTTTTTTGGTTTTGAACACTGATGCTCCTTCCATACACTTTGAAAGGATAATAAAAGAAATTTATAATAACGTTTGGGACTACTTTTAGGCAGAACTGCTTGGAGAGATGCTTGAGTCCAGTTCTTCTGAAAAGCAAGATAAAAATATGCTATGAATGTTTTGTTCTTGATTTTTCCAAAGCTTTTTCCTTGTGCCAGCATTGATACTGATGCAGGGCGAATCTGCAATTCTGCTGGCTCAGAACAGTAGTTATTTCTGTTCGCTTTGCACAATTTTAAATCATCAGCTGGGGACTAAAGAGTTGAGTAGATTTTTGACTGCGTCCTGAGAGTTTTCTTATTGAAATATGCTGAAACAAAAGGAAATTTTTTTAAAAGACTGTATGCAACTGCTTATTGTGAGTTCAGAAGGATATATGGGTCTGGTCTTGATCTTTTAGTGCTTTCTTTAATGGGGGATTAAAAAGAAAATGTTCATGACTCTTTGAACTTGAGAACAGCACAAAAGCTTTGAACAAATGAAAGATAGTACTATGGAGAACAGGAAGGGGTTAGTGAATCACTTAATTTCACAGTCCAGTTTTTTGTGGAGATCACAAAGGGCCTGGAGAGCACTTCAGACCTCTTGATTCTAACACCTAGTTAGAAGAAAAACTTGGAGAAAAACTGTGCAAAACCTCCAAATGGGATCTCCACGAGCTTCCTGGGTTCTTGGTGAGAATACCCAGGAGGCGGCATCTCCTACCTTTATGGGTGCGAGGAATTAAAACAAAACCATATTGTTAAAAGCATTTAACCTGATCCACCTGAAAGTGCCTCCTTAAAGGAATTATTTGTGTAATCAACTGTTTGGAAAAACAGGGCCTAAATTGGAAGCATTTTGGTGTTCAGATACTGCTGGGTTGGGGAGGGGAGGGGGGAAGCCAACAGAGATGCCACTAACACACATATGCTTTCTAATTCACGGGGGGAATTTCCCTTGCAAATCTGTTTATGAAAATCAATTAATCCAATTTTGACAGAACACATCTAAAATACAATGACCTTATTTCTGTCTTTTAAAGCTCAGTTGTCCCAAAATTTGTCTGATACCAAGTAGCATTCCCCAGGTGTTCTGTCAGGTTTCTCTTGCCCTAGGGCTAGAAAGATGAATAAATAATACACAGAATGGAAAGTACATGCAATATAGCCTATTATCCAGTACCAGCGCATTCAAGAGAACCTTGCCAAAGCATCAGTCTTTATGAAAAATAGCAAGCTAGATGTGCTTAAGAAATGGGGTTTTGTGGTCCCACAGAACTTGTGTCAGGAAGTTGTTAATTTACAACACACTATGGTGTTCATTTTAATATCAAGTGGTACATCACTGTACTTGGGGATGGTTCAGAAACTGCTCCAGTGTATGAGACTAACTGTGCTGTTTAAAAAAAGCCTCTGAAGAGTCCTTTGTGGAAATACCTCTGCCAGGGAAAGCCTCTGTGATAGTGTGGGTTGGTAAATGAATCACAAGCAACTGCTCACATTCACAAGTGGAGCCAAGCTGTGTATTCCAGGCAGAAGAATAAGGCATGTAAATCTCATTGATAGCTTCGTTTCCCTCTTTATGTAGGAGACAAAACTTCAGACCCTGCGGTCATCTGTACTCTCCTGCAGGGCTGAAATGCACAGACACCTGCACGTGCACTGTAGTTTCTCCCTTCACTTGCCCATACACCTCTCACCAGCGCTTCGTGCAGCGACCTTTGTGTCTGTGTCACACCTGGAGAGATGCTCGCAGCACAGAAAAAGCAGATTACAGATAACCTCTTTGCTGGGCCTACAGGCTCAACAAGGCAGGTTACCAAAGACCCTTCCAAGGGATGTCATCTTTTGGGATACTGTACTGGTTTTGGCTGGGATGGAGTTAATTTTCTTCATAGTAACTTGTATTGGTGCTATGTTTTGGATTTGTGACCAAAAGAGTGTTGATCACACAGGGATGTTTTAGTTATTGCTGAATAGTGATTAAACAGCATCAAGGCCTTTTCTGTTTCTCACACCACCCCACCAGAGAGTGGGCTGGGGGTGCATGAGAAGATGGGAGGTGACACAGCTGGGACAGCTGAACCCAACTGACCAAAGGGATATTCTGTACCATATGATGTCCTGCTCAGCTGGGGGAAGAAGAAGGAAGCGGGGGACATTCGGAGCTATGGCATTTGTCTTCCCAAGTCATTGTTATGCGTGATGGAGCCCTGCTTTCCTGGGGATGGCTGAACACCTGCCTGCCGGTGGGAAGCAGTAAACGAATTCCTTGTTTTGCTTTGTTTGTGCCCACAGCTTTTGCTTTACTTATTAAACTTTCATAGAATCATAAAGATTGGGAAAGGCCTCCAAGATCATCAAGTCCAACCATCAACCCAACACCACCATACCTATTAAACCACATCCTCATGCCTGTTCCTCATCCTTGGTGGCAATGTTCCCTCTCCACCCAGTAAAGGATGGAGATTATTCTTGGCTCTCTTTTTATTGTTAATGTATTTGTAAAAACATTTTTTGTTATCTCTTACCACAGAGATATCTCAACCCATGAGTTTTCTCACTTTTGCACCCTCTAGTTCTCTCACCCATCCCATTGTAGGGGAATGACCAAGGAGCTGTCTGGGACTGGGCCACCTACTGGGGTTAAACCATGACAAGTACATACATGGGGAAGTCATTGAATCAAATAAAGTCATTGAATCAAGTATAAAAGCAATTCCATGTCTCCTTAACCTGTTTTCTTCCCCTAACATTTGATATCTGACATTATTTCTAATGTCATAAAAGACCCCAGGCTAAACCCATTTGAAAAGTGGCCAGTTTAAAAAACCCTACCTTACACTGTATGACAAATGTATTGGCCTTTGAAAGGGGCAGTGGGGGGGGAGGGGGGAGAGGCAGCCTGCTGGAACCCTTCCAGCACAATCCTCCTAGGAAAGAGGAATGATGTTCAGTCATATACCACTGCATGTGAAGTCTTTTTAGGAGAGAAAAGGCCCCGATACTGCAAGATTTCCCTCCCTTCAAACTTGCAGGAAGCAAGGACTCACAAAATTTGACAGCAGGGTTGTTTCCTACATCTTGCACACATAGATCATAGTGCTCTGGAAAATGGCATCAATTTCCTTAGCATGCAGTGGATGAAAGAGGGGAAAGCTTGCTTTATGTTACATCTCAAACAGGTCTTTTTTTCTTTATCATCTGTGAATGTAAAATGGACCTCTCTCCAAAGGTATTTAAAACATTTGTATTTTCAGGTGGAAATAGGTGCACTCCAAGACTTTCTTGGTGTGAGAAAAACCTGAGAACCCCAGATGCCTCCTTTAGCTGCAGTGAACTCTTGTGACCAGCTTCCTTGTCGAGTGTGGAAAAAGTCCCATCACTGGGGAAGAAGTAGCTCTGCAAGTAAAATGTTTCAGGGTCTTTTGATGTTTTTCTAAGACATGTGGAGCATAGATACTCTCAGCACCATTTTTCATACACAGCTTTATAAGTGGGAGAGAATTACCTGACTCTCAACCTCAAACTCATAATGTCTTATATGTCATTAATATACCAAGGTCAGGTTGAATGGGGTTGTGAGTGACCTAATCTGCTGAAAGATCTCCCTACCCATGGCAGGGAAGCTGGACTAGAGAATCTTTAAAGGTCCCTTCCAACACAAACCATTCTATGATTCTGTGATTTAAAGGCAAAAAGCTGGGCATTTAAACCAATATTAGATGCGTAAGTTTAAATGGTCTAATATTTTTAAATAATACTTGTACCAACTTTGGAGTACACTTTGGACACCAGAGTGATAACCTAAGGATGAAAAGCTGGAGGGAAAGCTTCAAAGCCTTAAGTTCAACATCCTATCCTTGCATTCAGCACATCTTTTTTTTACTTTATTTAGGAGAAGGTCTAAAAAATGACTGCTCTAATACTATCTAAAATGTCCTTTCTTCATTACTGAGAAGTGAAGAGGCAGAAGGATGAGAGAGGCTTAGCATGCCTTCGTGCAACAGGTTTTGGCAGGGGTTCCTCCCTCTCCAAGATAGGGATGAAGGAACTACTATTAACTAGTTTCCAAATTATTCTTAAGGTATTTCTGGAAAATACAGTGAAATGAAATGTCTCACCTGACAAAAGCACTGGTGATTTCCAAAAGGAGCAAGCCATCTTCTTAGGAGCACTTTTTAGCACATTAGAGACTTCCTGATGTTCTTGGCTGTTCTTGATTGTATGCCAGATGGGATGCACTTTTTGCAGGTATACCACTGGAGGTCACTCATGTACTAATAAACAGGACAGTACTGGCCGTGGCAGGGGAGAAGGTAATTTCATAAATCACCCAAGAATGAATTCAGCTTGAACTGAAGATTGCCTGGAATAAATAATAAAATGGAAATGAGTTGGGAAATAAGCTGTGTGGATATTTCTCAAATTTACAGAAGAATGTATTCAAACTAGCAAGTAAACTAATGATTTGTAGATCTTTATGAAAGACAAAAAAACCCAACACTAGCAAGCCAAGTTTGCTTTGATCTAGCTACAGTAATAATGGAAATGCAGCGTTCCTCTTTGCCAAAGAAAGCAAAAAGAGGAAAAGATAACCACAGATAACCCCCTCTAAAAATGCTCGCTGCCATCATGATCGATGCAACAAGAAATTGCAAACAAAATGTCATGTAAGATAGGAAGGGAAAGATTGCAGGGGAATTTTCTCACTGTGAAATTTCTGATAGGAGAAATAATGCAGGAAGACGTAATAAACTCTATTTATATGACTTGTTTCCTTATCTCTACTTTCTGTTAATCTGTTTTTATCACTGCCTTTCAAACTTCTGGGCATACCTTTGCCAAAATCATGAGTTGCTGAGAACAGGAACTTGTTAAAATGTTTTCCCTTTTACCCCTACACTAGAATTTTAGTCTAGATTTCCCACTCTGAGATGAAGAATACAAAAATGCAGGCCTTGTTTCAGCAACTATCAGTACAGCATCTCTTATCCCAACTGGGCCCAAACCAGTTATTTTACTTCAAAAGCAAACTGCTGCTGGCTGGCAACTCTCTACCTCAGGCTCCAGGCCCATCAGCATTCGCGCCAATATTCTCACAGTATGAGAGAGTCAATTAAAGTCAGACAGATATGTATGTTAATAGTTAAGGTAATGCTTATATATTATCAGGAGAAAATGTTTTGGAGCCGCTTTATTCACCTGTAGGAGAGGAGAAAATATCTGTCCATGACATTTAGTTCTTGTACAATATTTTGTGCAGCTCTGCTTTCCTCTGTACTTTTAATTCACTATTTATGTAATGCCATTCGGTTCTGGGGGCTCCTAGGGGGCTTCTGTGGCTGCTGTCTCCCGCTGGCTGCTTCCTGATTTACAGGTTCTTGATTTAAAAGGAGCTGCACATTCAGTAGTTAGCTGCCTGCTGATTAGGGGATGCTGGGCTGGTTTTTGTCTGCTCTGTAGGGATGCTTATTCAGCTGGGAGATGGGAACACAGTGGGCAGAGTTTTTCGTAGATTGTGTGGGTGCTGGGAAAAGGCAGAAACTCTCCTGCAAACACTGTGGGACTGCGCATCACCGGTGCTGCTGGGCTACTGGGTCTGATCTCCAGCACCAGCGAAGAAGGTACCCTTGGCACGTCAGTGGTGACAGCCTAGGCAGGGCTGGGGCAGGGAGATGTTGTGTCCAGGTGCCCCACTGGGCTGAGCATGGTGGGGTTCTCCCCTGCGGGGGGGGGAGCGGGGGGGGGGTAGTGGTCCAGGCGCTGTGTACCCAGGGACCTGCAGAAGGAGGTGTGCAGCCTGTTCACTATTAAGGAGGGTTAGTGGGGTATCAGCAGGGTCTCCACAGAGGTGAGAACCTGAGCCTGAGGTGGAGGGATGTCTAGGGGCTGTGCTGGATGGAGTGGTGGATGGGGACTCCCCTGAGGGAGGTTGCTGAAGCTCATGACTTCTGGTGGCAGAAGAAACGTTCCTCCTCCCTGCTCAGCGCTGAGTGCAGAGAGCTGGTATTGAGCCCTAACAGCCATGGGAGGGGAACAGATGCTGCTAAGGGAGTGTCCTGGTTTCAGCTGGGATGGAGTTGATTTTCTTGCTAGTAGCTGGTATAGTGTTGTGTTTTGGATTTAGTACTAGAGGAGTGTTGATGGCACGCTGATGTTTTGGTTGTTGCTAAGTAGTGCTAAGACTGGCCAAGGACTTCTCAGCTCTCAGCTCTGCCAGGTGCACGGGAGGCTGGGGTGGGGGACACAGCGGGACAGCTGACCCAAACTGGCCAAAAGGGTATTCCAGACCATATGACGTCCTGCTCAGTATAGAAGCTGGGGGAAGAAGAAGGAAGAGGGGACATTCAGAGTGATGGCCTTTGTCGACATTCAGAGTGATGGCCTTTGTCTTCCCAAGCCACCCTTAC
>NW_009260028.1:12294026-12302974 GCF_000687185.1 Egretta garzetta
TTGGAAATCGCATTCGGTAGGGAAAAAGGGAAACTGTCTGCTGACCCAACACGCTGCCGTGGGAGGTTTGCTGTGTGGTAGATGCCCAGATACTGGGTGCTGTAGAGAGATGTCCAAGGCTCATCCAGTCCCCTGACTGTCACCCCTCATTGCTCACCAGTGTGACCATCAGTGATGCTGTTGAGGGACACCTGGAGCAAACCAGGAGTAACTGCAGGATTCTGGGTGGCAAAGGACATGGAAACCCACAGGATGTCCCCTTGATCCTCCATGGGAAGAGGTCAGGTAGAAGGGGATGCAATCCTGAGAGGTAGCACCTGGTCACATGGCTGTCACCTTAGGTAGTGCTTTGGCTTTCATCACCATGGGTCCCTCTTGGTGGAGCAAGGAGAGTATCTTTGCCAACAGGTTTGTAAATCTGGTGAGGAGAGACTTAAACCTGATACCTTGGAGGATGGTGATAACTGCTACACTACAAGTGAAGGAACAGAGTTCAGGGGTGGCAAGTAAATGGGGCAAGGTGATGGGAGCAAGATACCCCTTGGGCAAGACAAAACAAGTCCAAAGGGACCTTGCCTTAAGTATACATATACAAATGGATCCAGCCTGGGCAGCAAAGCAGAAGAAATAGGAACTGCTCTGTGTGCAGAAGCAGAACTGTGACATCCTTGGAAAAACTGAAACGTGGTGGGACAGCTCACACAACTGGAGCTCTCCAGTGAATGAAGGGCTCACCAGTAAAGACAGAAAGGGAAAATGAGGGGGAGAGTTTTCCTCCATGTGAAGAAGCAGCTTGAATGCTTGGAGCTCTTCTATACTATGCACAACATGCTGGTTGAGAGCCTGTGGATCAGCGAGGGTATTAAGTCTGGCATAGTGTTGGGCATTTGTTACAGATCCACTTCTTCACCTGATCGGTTGACAGTCTCCTTTAAACAGCTTAAGAAAGGCTATAAAGTAAACAAGAAATGTGGGACTGAGCTGACACACACACACAAAAAGTAGTAATATACAGAACATATTGATTTTGTATAAGAAATAGTGTGGCCAGCAGGAGCAGCGAAGTGATCGTCCCCCTGTACTCGGCACTTGTGAGGCTGCACCTCAAACACTGGGTTCAGTTTTGGGCCCCTCACTACAAGAACATTGAGGTGCTGGAGCGTGTCCAGAGAAGGGCAATGAAGCTGGTGAGGGGTCTGGAGCACAAGTCTGATGAGGAGCAGCTGAGGGAACTGGGGTTTTTAGGGTGGAGAAGAGGAGGCTGAGGGGAGACCTTATCGCCCTCTACAACTGCCTGACAGGAGGCTGTAGCCAGGTGGGGGTCGGCCTCTTCTCCCAAATAACAAGTGATAGGATGAGAGGAAATGGCCTCAAGTTGTGCCAGGGGAGGTTTGGATTAGACATTAGGAAAAATTTCTTCACTGAAAGGGTTATCAAGGCATTGGAACAGGCTGCCCAGGGAAGTGGTTGAGTCCCCATCCCTGGAGGCAGGGGGGACATCTAGACATGGTGCTTAGGGATGTGGTTTAATGATGGATGTGGCAGTGTTAGGTAACAGTTGGACTTGATGACCTTGAAGGTCTTTTCCAACCTAAGTGATTCTATGATTCTATGAAAATGGAAGCAAAAACAGACTATAAAGGAAGAATTTAAAAACACTGCAGTAGTGTCTTAGGAAAGCAAAATTCAGTTTGAGTTCAAACCAGCAAGGGGAGGTTTAGGGCAACAAGAAGAGCTTCTACAGCTACATGAAGAATAAAAAATATAAACAAGGAAAATGTAGGCCTTGTAATTGGTGGTCTAGTGGCAGGGGATACAGATAGAGCCAGGAAGCCCAATGCTGTCTTTGTCGTCACAAGCAAGAACCCCAGGTCTGTGTGTCCAGAAGCAGGCTTCAAGGAAGAGAAGATCTACAAGTAGTGGGAGAAGATTGAGTTTGCTTCTGCAAACTTGTGAGGACACAACTTCATGAATCCAGAATCCCGTACTGATTTCAACACCTGACTACCTGCTACGTAGAATAAAGAAAATTGCCGTGATACTGCACACTCTGAGATCATAAAAGTTTCAGAGATAAATATTCCAGACAGAACAGTGACAGAAATTTTTATTCAAAGTACATTAACTGAGCCTTTTGTGACTAAAAATATTGCAGGTTTACCATAATATTCACTCTGAAATTTCCTTCTTTTGGTTCTTCAGTTGTATCCAATTACTCTGCTTCCTTTGATTCATCCTCCTTATCCTCTAAACTAGTAGCTCCTGCAGAGGTGGAGGAAAGACAGGACATAGAGATGCATTTTATTATAAAATACTGGGAAGTAATCCTAGTACCCTAAAACATAATTCTAGGACTATGCTGTCTACCTCAGTCATCTTTCCCATCGCCTTTCGCTGCCAATACTTGAATTTAACTGTGATATGTTGTTTGTCAGCTGCCAGACAGACTCAGTACACACATATTGACTGCCAGCCGGCCCATATGTAACTCTGGAATAGCCAAAGAATGTCTCCTATTTAGACAAGTATCATGAGAAACATGGAAAAAGAAGGATGGAATTCCTCTGTGGAAAAAAGTGATGGCAATGGGACAGAGAATACAAGGCTGCAAGAAACCAGATTTTGCTGCATCTGCTCTTCACAGTATGCATATTTTCTTCAAATCATTTCCTTTTACTGTAACTTAATCTTGCTAAACAGAAGGACAAGGGGAACAGTATGTTGCTTAATTAATTATGGCTGTAGACCTATGCTGAAAAATGTGGAAAATCCAACTCTTTTAATTCTAGAAATAAAGACCTGGAAGGAACTTTGAGAACATCTATCACATTCCTGTGTTTTCATGCATGGGAATCCGCATCTATGCTGTCTCTGACAAATACTTGGGTCCATCTGTTCTTTAAAAAAAAAAAAAAACCCACACACAAAAAAACAATGGGAATACCAGAACTGCTTCATTGTGGTAGGCCAGAAAATTTGTTAGCATCAAGTTCAGCCAAAAAATGGTTATTTGAGTCCAAGAGACTTTGAGACCAACCAGGCTCAGTGAACGTTTGCCAAATCCAAAGCAGACCTATGCTGGAAACCTGATTAGGCTTCCACTGGATCTGATCCAAGCCCAGGGACCCCTGTATGATGCCAGTCCTGCACACCAGATCAGCAAGCTGGCTAGCCCGCCCTGAAGCAGGAGTGGGTGGAGGCCTATAGGCTAAATATGAGTACATATAGATGCATCCTTTTGTTGCTTCTTAGTAATTTTGTAGTAAAACAGGCTTCTGAACTGCCTGGAAGAAAACCTGAGCAGTGAATTCCAAATCTCTTTGGTTTGTAAGAGAAACAAATCAGCCAGAGACTGTGCAAGCCATAATGCATAACAATATCTAAAATATATTTCTACAGATTTGGTTTGCCTGCTTTTTAACTCCAGATGAGAGAATAAGATACAGTTCCATTCATGAGAGAAAAGTGGAGCGCTCAAAACCCCTGAATTTCCCAGGGCCTGAAATCTTGTCTCTCATTTTTGTACCCAAAAAAGGAGTTTGCAAAAGCAACCACTTACAAACTCAGCCCTGCAAGTGCTGCCAACTGTACATGCATAGATAATGCTGCACAGAAGTGTCACTTCCGATTCGTACTGTTACAGTATATGAACTTGACTACTCAAAACCAGTTTACATCTACAAAGGACTGCCCCCCTTCGGACAAGTAGAGATTCCCAAGGTCTGGTCAACTTGATAATGGACCTCTCAGCAGCAGCATGACTTCAGCTGATTGACATACATAATTTCAAAACCTGATTGCTAACTGAAGAATGAGCATGCATGCCCCATTCCTCACCTTGATCCTCCTGATCTTTGTTTTCTTCTTCCTCTCTGCTTCCCTCATCTTCCTCTCCTGCATCCCTTGCTGGGCTAAAAACTTCACTGGATACTTCATGAAGAGATGGCTCATCATCCCTACCCTCAGCAGACTCATCAGTGACTGAAATATGAGAAATTAGAAATACCAAAGAAAATTAATCTTTACAAATTTGTACTCAGCCATTGTTTTCATGCACTAGCTAATAACTCCTACTGAAGTCTGCAGTCTTTACTCACGTGAGAAACCTCACAAAATCTTCTGTAACTGTTTATAATCAAGTTTGTATAACAGGCCATGATATAGACTAAAATGATTCACAGGCTTCCCAAGACAGTTGTATCTCATTATGCTATGTGAGATAAAATAGACATATGTATATTGTTCAGTTTATGAACAAGCTTGGAAGTTCCTAACATTCAATATGGGGTAAATTACAGGAAAAACGAAACAAAACAAAACAAAACCTCTCACACCACTTGACATTAAGCCTGAAAGACACAGTTTCAGGGAATAGCCAAAGCATGGAGCTCCCAGCTGTCCAGCAGAACGAACCTACAATTGATGGCATTTTCTCTTCAGTTGCTGCTGCTGCTCCTCTTTCTTCCACTGCTTCTGCTGCCGCTACTGTGGAGGCTTCTCTAGGAGAAGATGGGTTTTCCCCATGGGGAGTCCAGAGTGTTAATTTGGTAATTTCTGATGCTTTCCATTTTGGTGCAACAACTAATGAGGGTTCCTCCTCTTCTTCTCCCTCTCCTTTATCCTAGAAGACAATTCATTAAATCCAGCATCTCATCTTACAGGTATTAAGGGCGTAACTAAGGTGATGGTTTTGTGTACTAAAACCTCTTTGTCTGGGCTCAAAACTGCAATGATGTGGCCTTTTAAAGTATTTACAGGTGGAAGAACCTCAGCGACCACAAATCTTGGAAGAGAACTACACTTTGAAACTTGATGAAGTCAGTTGACTATTACTAATGATCAGCGCTTGCCAGCTTGCTTTCTTTAAGGTAAAATTTTGTCGCTCCCTTAAACAGAATGTCTGTGAGGGGCCTGTCAACTATGTCGCCTCTTGTATGCCTGTCTACAGTTTAACAGTGGCAAATAAGACCTAATGCTCTGTCTGGTAGATGCTACATTGTTCATCTCACAGAGGAACAGAGTGGCAAAACAGCTCTTTCTGCCTCAATCTTTGCTTAGGGAAGACCTTGGAATGGACCTAGGAAGCAGTAAGGTACTGCACAAAGCTTATGGTTTTGAAATTTGAAGATAATTTGTTTTTATTTAAAAAATCACATTTTATTTTATCCAGATATGAAGGACTCTTAGTAATGGAACCATTATCTTTATTGCAAGCTCATTTGTTCTACTTTTTTTTTTTAAATGGGCATTGTTCTGCAATTACTTCAACTAAAGCAAAGAAGCAAAAATTAATCTTACTTTAGTGACAGCACTGTCCCTTGCTTTACACAGTCATTACAGCATTCATGAGAAGAAATTATTGTTCCTGAGAGTAATCATTTCAGATGCCGATTACTTAACGTTGGGTTCTTAAATTCATGTTTAAATGCCCACATCAGTGGCCTAATATTCCAAAATCAGCATATCCAACAATTCCCAACTGAACTAAGGATACTAGATACACATCACTTTGGTTACTGATATGAATCTGATACCTGAGGATTTCTTGCTTTTAGCCAAAAAAGTAAAACAATCTCCATGTTTTGCAAATCCCTATCAGTAATGATAGGATTTTTTTTTTTATTCTTATTTTGTCCTTTTCTTAAGAAACAGTTTCTGCATTGAAGAATTTTCAAAGACTGTCTGATGGGAACTAATGTGTCAGGCAACAGAGGTAGCAAACTCTAAGCTAAAATGCAGCATATTTTCTTGAAATCAAAACAGTAATATTAAAATATACTTCTTATATACTAGCTATTTTGCACCACATTAATTAGAAACATTTCAAAACATTCATGCATGAAGGAGAAGGAAAACCAGGCCCTGATCCCAGCTGCTCCCTACAATTATTAGGAGCTGTGGATATTAAGCTCCTAACAGGACCACGACAACAAAGGAACATAATTCCAAAACACAAATCTGCTGGAAATTACCATTTGTATGCATAGCATCAAGCAATTCAGAAATAGAATAATAAATATTTTTCATTGTTTTCTGGTGTTCAGAACAAATTGGAATACAGGCTAAATATACAAACACATCTACATTCTTCTAGGGTTTGAAACTTCAAATGTGTTGGGAAGGTCCTGATCCTTCTAAACTTTGAGCAGAAAGGACTCCTGTCTGCAAGTAGTGCAAAAATCACACTTTGTACTCATCAAAGCTTACACAGTAGAGAAGCTAAAGAAAAAAGTAAAATGAAACCTCATTTAGTTCTTAAGAATGCTTGAGTTTCTACCCTTTTTTGACCGGTTAGATCTACTTTAACATCAGTAACTATATGGCATTTTATAGATCACACAACAATAGATTTGGTTTACTGGGTTCTCTGGTATTCAGTATAATTTGCACTCTTTCTTTTACCTGCTCTGATTGTATGTATTCACCATGCTGTTCACATCCAATGTCAAAGACATATTTGCCACGACCTACAGGCTTCACACAGATATAAAAAAGTTCAGTTAATTAATTTAGTTTCGTATGTTACACTTATGCTACAAGAAATACTACAAAAAATCAGGAGCCTAGCTTCTTATTTTAGGTGGAAACAGATCATATTAAGCCAATTCCATGCTAACTGTTCAGATTAATAGAGAGTTTTCCAGCACACTTACATTTCCATTCAAAAACTTGCCCTTAAATCTATGGTTTAGGTTGATAAGTTCAGCTTCTCCTTCCTGGTTTCCATTTACCCAACCACCAACATACTTAGATCCTGTGTCTTTATAGACATATGTACCTTGCCCGTGCCTAAGGAGAAAATAATAATTTTGCTTTATATTACTGAATATTAAGAATTTAGGATGTCGTTATACTTAAGGCATTAAAACCATAATTTAAGCAGCTGAAATGACTCAAGTTGGACTAAATTGCCAAGGTCATCCAGTAACACTTGATTCGCTGCAGTCAGCCACACTTTGAAAATAACCTTTGCATTTTAATGCCATTGAGTGACTTGAAACATCACTGTAAGAATGAAACAAACCTAGTGTGGTTAAGCCATTCTCCAGTATAGGTGTCTCCATTTGCATATGTATACTTTCCGTAGCCATGTCGCTGGTCATTCACCCAATCTCCTTTAATGACAATACGATAAAAACAGTGTGAGATGTGGTGTATTTCATTGTGTGATATAGTGGCCAGTTTGTAAAGTTATCATACATGACCTACTAGAGAAGGAAAAGAAAGACATGACACCGTTGTGATTCCTTACCATTCCTTACTCCAAGCCCTTGTGCTTTTTGCTTCTGTCTGTCCCTCTCCACACATGTTTATGCAGCTGCCTGACCTCCCTTTCATTTTGTCCATCAGGGTCTGTGTCCATTATCACTCCCCATTATCATTATGAATGCAAGAAGCCATGTAACATCCTGCTCCTATCTTTAAATTTGGTAATGTATTACAGTTGCATTAGATAAACGTGACATTTCCACTCAAATAAAAAGAGGGACTACTTTAATTTGATTCGTTGGTTAAAATTGTCCCGTCAGTCAGGGGGCATATATACTCAAAAGGATGCTAGACTGTGTGTCTTAATTACTCTTCTATTTAAACTTAAAAGAAATTAAAACAAACAAAAAAATATCACAGGTGCATATGCTCCCATAAGGCAAGCTTGGGCTGCTCTTTTTGTTCTCTGCTTCTAGCCCTCACCATGTGAATGTTCTTTCTTGCCTAGATTAGAAAGGCGGGGGGGGGGGGGGAATATGAAATATTGTCCTTTGAAGCCTAACTCATATTCAGAGTGTTTTGGGTACTCTCCTGAAGGAAGGGAAACAATGTGAGTTTCAGCTTCTTCAAACTTCAGAGGCATCCCAGTCACTGATTAAGTGCTCTAATCAGTAGACAATTTTTTAAAGGATGGACTTAATAAAGTCCTAAAATGCTTTATACTGAACACATCTGTGGTTCTAATAATCATTTAGAAATAAGTAACTATACTCTCTTCTACCAAGATTGTACTGATTTGTAAAAGATACTTAACATTTCTCAGGACTTTGAACACCCCACTTGAAAGGAGGATGTGACAAGAATAAACCGCTACTATATACCACACTTCTCACAATAATCAACATAAATTCCCCCAAATAAACCCCACACTTCTCAGAGCTTGTAGTAAAAAAGGAATAAAAGGAAAACATTTTGTGGCAAATTTACCTTCTTAAAATATCCTTGCAACTGTGTTCAGTGTTTTACCTTCATATTTCGATCCATCTGGATAAAAAAAAATACCCTGGCCATGCTTCTTGTTTTGAAGATACTCTCCAGTGTAGCGAGCACCATTTCTAAATCTGTAGGTCCCCTGAAACATATTTGGTTTAGAAAAAATACTTGTCAGTTCTCACTCGTTTCTATATAGTGCCCAAACTAACAGAACTGCTGAAACATAAGCACAACCACTGTCTCCTGTTGCTGCCTTACTTGTCCACTTCTGAAACCATGTTCATATTCTCCATCATATGTATCACCATTGGGTAGACGTGCTTTTCCACGTCCATGTCGCTCACCTTCTGAATTGCGTTCACCATCATACTCCTGATCAAATGTGGAAAAAAAAAGAATTGTTTAAGAGGGCTAAACCTGACTGAATCGAACCTCATTAGACAGAAGAAAACAGGTGTTTGCTCAAAGCTGCTCCAATTCGGCTTGAATCAGAGGCTGCAGGAGCACCCGGCCGACAGATGCACTGCTCAGACACTTTCATAGGGTCCTGGCACCCAGCGCCTTTCCTCCCTTCCCCACACACTATGGATGACTTGTTTTCATCCAGTGGAGAAAGTGAGGCAGATCCCAACCGAAATGGTACAGCCCCACCTCCCAGACACCCGTGCCCACGCAAGAAGCGCCTCGGGAGCCCTCCCAGGCTCGGCGCGGCCGGCATGCGGTATTTAAAACCCCGCGACCGGTAA
>NW_009260028.1:12303202-12313146 GCF_000687185.1 Egretta garzetta
TCTCGTCGCGGAGTCCTGGGAGGGGTGCACCGGCCGTCAGAGGGCTGTGGTGTTAATAAACGCTCGGGGGGGTGGGACGCCGCCTTTTCCCGGGCGCTGATCCCCCTTCTGCTTCTTGCGCTTAGCTTTCCCCGACCTGCACCTTCGGTGTCGTGAAACAGGCTGGTGACATCTGAGATGAGACCTGAGAGCCCTCAGGCTTCTGAGAGCTCCCAGGAGTTTGGCTGGTTTGGCCTGTAAACAGGATCTTTTTTTTTTTTTTCCCTCTCACCTTTACTTATGTTCAGAAACTCCAGTCCATGGATCTTATCTTTTTGGTTTATATCTTCACAGTTTCGGTCTGACAAGCCTCATTCACCCGCTCAGCAGACCAGATGGTTCCCCACCACCACCCTGGCCCTGCGCAGCCTGGTGAACCCCACTGGAAATTGGGTACACTCCTGAAATTGGAGCCAGAAGGCCAAGGGCGTTCAGCTCCAGTCTCTGAAATCCCACAGGATTTCCCCAGCTAGCTCAACGGCGCAGGTCCAATGGCACGGTTAGAGACAGAGGACCCACGTGTGCACAGCAAGAGGCATCACAGAAACGTGCTTTGGCTGTCACCGGCGCGCCTGGGGCACTGTCGTACTGCCAGCTCTGCCTTTCAGGTGGTCCGAAGAGACTCCCTTGTTTCCTATGCAAAGCGCAGCAGTATGGTCCGTATGGGTGATTTGGGGGTCAGGACAGGGGTGGGGAAATGCTCTGTCGCTCATCACTGCTGGAGCTTGGGCGCTGGAAGTCATTGAACAGCTGTATCATCTGGCCTGCAAAATCCTGTGCTTCTGCATAACTGAATGAAGGGAGTGCAAGTTACCTCTCGTTCTTTTTTCTGAATTGCACTCACTGCTGTGGTGACAGGGGCACTGTGTGGTTCTAACAGATAGCAGAACAATGAGTCAGGCAGGTCTTCCCGTCACTTAAGCATCTTCTGCTTTCACACATACAATTACATTTACTTCCCCTATTTTTTTTTCTTCTCCTTTCAGGAACTATAATTCTTAATGACCTTAATATGTAGGAAATACTCTGTATTCTGACTTTTCTCCAAGCCCTTTACTCAGTCAGCCTTGGCATGATCTACATAACTCAGATCACAAGTTCAGTCACCTCAGCCAGTCAAGAGCCTCCCATACTAATACGATTACAGCTAAATCAATGCTGGGAGGCAAGAAGAGAGCTCTTCTTTTACAAAAGGCCAAGAAGAGTGGAAGGGAGTAGCTCACAAGGAACAGAACAGAGGATAGTACATGGTAGCCATGCTCTGTCTGTATTAAACAATAATAATACCCCGTATGGAAAAGACCTGTTTTGCATTTCATGTCGCTTTTTTTTTTTTAATGTTTCATATGTGAGCTGCAGTATTCACTCCTTAAAAAGATCTTATTTGGTAGTATTTTCTTATTCTTCACAGAGGAAAGTGCCCTAAAACTCTACCTCGGCTACAGGAGTTGATGGTGACTGCATTACAGCTCGTGGCCGCCTCCTGCAGATGTTGAGGACAGGCTGTCTCTTGCTGACTGCCAGTGGGACTTTCCTTCCCTTCAAAACAGTGGCTTCACGGTGCTTGTGGGAGCTTGGCAGGGCTCAGGGCCTGCCAGTAATGCAGGAGTCAGGCAGATCATCTCACTATCTCTTTGCATGGTAATTTGATGGCCGAGGTTTCACAAAGAGGAGCCATGCAAGGATAGGTGTGGTGAAGAGCAGTTAGCTAACCAAGCACTGGGCAGAGGAGGAGATGCTTCCGAGGTATGCAGCAAAAGGAGTAGCAAGTGGTCGGAAAACCTGGTGGAGCTCACCCTATAACCTAGGTCAAAGCTTTACCACCCAAACCAGAAGAAAACCAGTGCCATCACTATACAAAGAAACACCATATATTCAGGTAATTTTCTTAGTTTTCATAGGTAGGAATCTAAATAGCCAGTATTTCAGTAATAAGTAAGCAGTATTTATTTATTAAGATGTGTCACGTGGTGTATGTGTCTTTTTGTTTTCAGTTGGGCAAAGATGAAAACGAAAGAGAGCTGTTGCTAAATACGGTCATGTTCTTAGCTCATAGGAAGCGTTTGGGCTTCTGAGTTGACACCCAGTTACTAATTTGAGCGTGCTTTCTGTTTGAAACATTTAAGAATACTGGAATTAATTTTTATTAGCTGGCAGAGCTTTAAGAAGCTATACATTTATTAACTCATAACTGTATGGTTATTTCTCTTTCCTGCACATGTCCAGCGTTCGACTAGGGAAGCCTAATTTGCATAATGGCCGTACTGTTAATAAGGAACTGCAGAGTATGCAAACTACTGCTCCGATGGCTTACCTCCAGCAGAACTGGGTATGAGCACATGTTATCTGAAGCATAGCCTGTGCATTTTCTCATTTCTCACTCTTGGTGAGTGAGTTTCTTCTTTCACCTAAGGATGGCTGAACTCTTTTGTCTGCGATAAGGTAACACCTCTAATCATCGAACTGGTTACTTAGCCTGTCAGTGGCACGTTAATTCTAAGCAGACACCGCATCTCAGAGTTATAAGGGAAAATATGTTTGGGGTGCATACTGAGGTGCTCCCTCTTAAACTTGACGACAAAAATCACCGGATACGCCTTTTGGCTTCAAAGGTCAGGCAGCCCAGGGGACGGCTGTGACACAAAGAGGAGGCAGTGACAAACCATCAGAGACACTCCCCCTAATGATCACTCCCTGCTCTTGCTCTACGTATCATTTCAGAGCCCTGAAGGAGGAAAGGGTCTGAAGGAAGAGCCGTTGGTTTTCTTGGGAAACGGACAGGAACTATTTCTTTATAAAATGTGAACTGCTCTGAACCTAGAAATGGCAGATAGCACAAACGTCGGTGTGTTGGGATCACATAGTTTGACCTATATGCGGGAGGCATGGCTTAAAGTTTTCTATACCTAGAGAAAACTCTATACCTAGTGAGAACAACTACAGCTTATATGGATGCATATAATTAATGACAAGGAGGATATCCTCTGTATTTTCTGGTCTTTCAGTTGCATTTGGGTGTGTTTCAATGTCAGATTAAAATTAAGCTTTAAGTAAATTACTATTGAAAGAAGGGCTGCTATCATCCTTATTTCCTTGTTCTTTTTCCTTGTCCATCAAAGCACCAACATAATACCATAAATATTCTGGAGGTCCTCCTGATCTTGTATATACATTTCATTTGGCAAAAGGCCCTAGAAGGTTAGTGGATGCGCTGATTTTCTGCTCTGCTCTTACTGCTGGCTCGGCTGGCAGCTGCCAGCACCGCCTGCCGGTCACCCTGGCAGGGGAGGGCAGAAGCTGCGGAAGCCCCATAGGCAGAGCTCTGGGGAAGCTGTTGCTGCTGGGGGTGCTTACAAATCAGAGAAAGACAATGACATAGCAAACGCTGCTGGGCACAGGACCCCATGAGGTACCTCCCACAGGAGAGGACAGCCCTGGCTGTCCTGTTACGCTGCTCTGCGGGGCCTCACTCTGAATTTAGCCAGAGAGCTCCTCTGTAGGGACGAATGGCCAAAAGGCAGTTTTAAAGCCCACTACACTCATGGATCTCTTTGGACGTCACCCTGTGTTAGGAGCGGGGAGACTTGTGGCAGTGCTGACGTTTTGCAGGGAAAATGCTGCTGTGCCAGGCCTGGCCTCAGGGGCTCCTTCCACCACTGACTTGAGCTTTGAAAACACATGTGGCACAATGAACATTAGAAACCACAGCACTGTTTGCCCCTACATCACAATCAGTGTCTCGCTTCAAAGGGGTGATAAAAATACAGCAGGGTGCACGCATTACCTCTGATGTGGTAAAAGCAGCATGCTTATTCATGCACGCTAGGTGCACTTGGGCGTTCCTGCCCTCTGGGAGCTCTCTGCTCTACGCCCCCGTCCTGCCATGCATCCCCCTTCCAGCGGCAATGCCTCTGTGAACCAGCTTTGCTCCCACCTGGCCAGCGACATGGCTCAAGGGAGCCGCCTTTTCAAATTCCATCATCCAAATTAAAGAGGGAGAGTGGAGGTAACTTGTGTGATTCACAGGGTAGTCCCCTCTCTTTACCAACGGTTCAGTCATTACTGACAGAGCTTGTTACTTTGTGAGGGTCAGTCCTTGGACACTCCAGTCAGTTTGAGTTTTGCTCTGGGCTAAATTAGAGATGCAAATGACCATTTAGTGCTTTCGGTAGTGGAGACCTGGGCAAGATTGTGTCTTCTGACAGGAATTTAAAGAACAGAAATCTGTAGGTAAATATTTTGTTATCTCTTAGAAAACAGTCATTGACATCTTCTTATAAAAGCCCAAACCACAGTCTAGCGTACTGTGTGGTCAGTATCGGATACTAGCAAAGTGTAAACTGGAGTTGTCAGGAAAAACTTAATGAAATCAGCTTTCTTTCTCCTGAAACTTTGTATAAACCAGGTAGATTTCATCAGCCTTTTGGAGGGAAACTGTGGGATTAGGGGATGAAAATAGTATCTGAAGGGGAATTCTTGTTTGGGAATGTACATTTCAGGATTTTTTATTATTCTGCAATATATACTATCAGGCACACTTAAAAGAATTCAAAATGTTTTTCTTAGATTACAGGAGCAAACAGTGGACAAAGTAGAATTTACTGTCAATATATTGGGGTTTTTTCCCTCCAGAATGAAGCCAGATTTGAAAATGTCAAAATCCTTTGCAAATTGGGAACTTCTGTCTGCACAGCTCTTTTTAAGCCCTTTACAGGCAAAATGAAAGCTGCTTAGTATGTTTGTATGCCAAGTAAAGATTTTTGTGCTCCTAACCAAGCCAGAAAAACAAGTAAATGACCTTTCTAGCCACTCCGTTTACAACTGCCTCCTCCAAGCACAATTAACACTGGGGTATCCTGAAGGTGGGATGATGAGGAAAGAAAAGTTTGTATGAAAAGTCATTCTTGAAATACCAGTCATATTTATTTGCATCTTGGCTAAATATAACCTTTCAGTTCCCTCCTGCAAATGATCCAAGGGAAAGCCTTCTGCTGTATTTATACCCTGCCCCCCATTTCTCTGACCTTGATGCTCATTTTGAAGTACAGAGCGCATTGCAGTCTTCAGACACAGGGGAATAGTCTCAAGTTTTTCTTTTATACCTGGGATCTCCCTTTCCACTAAAGTGCAACAGGGACATATACCGGTCACTTCTATTCCATTTAGGAAATAGTTGCCAATGTCTTTTCTCAAGACTTTTATGACAGTCGGCGTTATTACTGCTACCAAGAAACCCGTTGGCATTTATATGATGAAAAAATGTCTTATGGTCAGTGTAAGAGTAAAGCAGTGTGAATACTACATTTTTCTCTACTTCTCTCTGGAAGTGGGTTTTGTTTCATTAAGTAAACAAAACCCTAAACCTAAGCTTCTTTATTTAGGCGTAGCTTGTAACGACATAAAGCTAAAGCAGCCCAATCCTTTTGTCCACACCATCCGGAGCCCTAACCTGGTGACTCAGAATTAATTCAATGGGGAAGAATGAAACGACTGAGGTAGATGGGACTAATTTGCTGCCTCCTCATTCCTGTCAGCTTGAATACCTTCGTACTTCATCTCTTATTCGTGATTTGCAAGGCAATTGCTTTAGCGTAAGCTCTCTGTTGTGGTCTGCTTTCTATTTTACCACGGCATTTGTAACCGTTCTGGTACTTGATTTCTATTAAAATGTGCCTCAGTCCTCCCTTCTCATATGACTACCTTCCGGTGATCAAGCCTGCAAGCATGGAGAAATGAAATCTATCAGCAGTCTACCTGCCTATCTCAATCTGTTTACTCCTCAGCAATTGTTTCCGTAGCCGTTTCTTGCACTTCCGCTCAGCTCTCCAGGCCACTTAAGAAGAGTGGAAATAAGGGCAAAGTAACAAGAGGAACTCTCCCATTTCCTGCTGGAAGCAGAATTAAATTCTTCAAGATAACTTCCTCAAAACAGATGTTCTTCTTTTTGTAATGAAAGATGGTCTATATATCGTTTTACAGATTACATTTATGATAATAAAGCTTGGTGGGGGGGAGGTTTGTTTTTTTGTTATTTTTTAAATTCTGCATTCTCCGTACATTCTTGTTTGTTGTTCTGCGAGCAGGTGGCTGAAGGTACAAGAGCTGATCTGGGTCTCTAACCAGGGAAACTCCAGCCTCGCTACAGGCAACTCCGATCCCTTCAGCAACAGGTCACGTGCAGCAGCTCTGCCCAGGACTCCCTCCCATAGATCCTACCCCAACAGACACCACTGTTCCTATAATTGCTGTTTTTACAGATCTTTCCTCTGGTGGCACGAGGTGATTTAGCAGTCCCACTCTCCAGCCCTCTGGAAAGCCTTGGGGTGAGTCAGGGTAGCATAGTGTCAGCACCCCTGATCTCAGTTTTCAGAATGGAACAGGGCACTGGTAGGGTTCAAATAAATGCCATTATTCCTAAATGTCTCCTGCAGTCATAGCAATATCTATCTTCACTTAGGAGGCCAGGAGGCAGTTTTACTGCCCGCCCACCTCCATGTTCCACTTGCTGTAGGTTTTTTCCTTCATAAGTAGCCTGTAGTACTCGGGTACCGTCCTGCTCTGGCTGGGGAAAATGCTGTGCTGGCACAGTGGTCTTGTCCGCTGGTCTCTTTTCCTAAAGACACTGCCTGGTGATTCTCACTAGCTTTCTGGCAAGCCAGATGCGATGAAAGTGCCAGTCTGGAACCTATGCAGTCACATTAGTGTGGCGCTGTGCCGGCGCTGAAATTTCTCATCAACAGGCAGAACATACTGTGCTAACTCAGCTAGATAGCTTCCAGACCACAGCTGGCTTACCTCCAGCCCTTCCCGAGTACGGCCGCAGCAGGCTATGCCTGCCTGCTCCCAGCCGTACCAGCATATCCTTCACAGCCTCTTTCTTTTTTGGCTTTTTTGGTTTTGGGTTTTTTTTTTTTTGTCTGCCAAAGCGCAATGGCAGGTTGTATTTAGATTGTGCGCAGTATTGATGTGTATTGCTTCCACCATACCCCAGCTGCTCTGTTGGGAAAACAGAGCATGTAAAACTAATAAAGGCAACTGAAAGCCGTGATTATATCAGCCCTGAGAATCCTGCTACTTGTGCGGAATATAGTCTAAGTAAATATTGATTTTTATGTAGTAAAATACTACTTAACAACCCATTTTATGTAAAGAAGTTATGAACTTTTCTGATCCCCTAAGACAAAGAGCTCAGTCAGTGGCTAAACAGATTAGCCTTTTCCATCCATGCAATTATGAATCATAACATATGCTTGTGCAATTTATGGGAAAGAAAATAAATACATTCCTCAGCGAAAGGACGCAAGCGTCTGCATTCAGACCTCTCTTCAGCCAGCATCACGCATGCAGCAAAGGAAAGACGGTGCTGACATCCAGTGACTTCAAAGTGGTTTTGCTACATCAGGGCCTGAGGAGTTAAGAGCACCCCTCTTGTTCAGGGGACGTAAAATCTAACTGTCAGTCAGGAAATGAGATTATCTTTTCGGAGAGAAGCGCCCGCAGAAGCACACGTAAGCATCTGTCAGCTCACATATCTTTACTTCTCTTTGGTCTTGCGGACAAGAACACGCCCTTTTCTATTTCCTCTTGTATGAACGTTGCCAGAGGCTTAGAAAGCCAAGCTGCTGCCACGCGTGCTGCCTGATACAACCATTTACTGGACCGCATCCTGCGCTTGTGTTCCCTTCCAGGAAGGAGCTGGCAAAATGTCCTTTCTGTTCTTCTCTGTGAGGCTCTAGATTACATATGTTATTTTCAAAAACTTTTTTGTTGTGTTCTGCTTTTTCACTGTTTAATCCTGGCTGAAGACCCCTTTTTTTAATCTCCCACGGGCCTCTGGCCCTCCTTTGAGACTCTACACCAGCAGGCTGTTGTGCAACCAGCAGCACAAGCTCCCGCCGCTCCTTCTCTCTGCGTTCTTCTTTATTTGATGGCTTCTGGCAACTGCAGCTGCTGGTGGCCAGCGCTGGCGTAGCAGAGAGAGCAGCTGTGCCAAGCGTGGCGGCCAGCAGGTTTCAGTGATGTTAGAGGAAGGGGTTAGGAGGGACCTTTCTTTTCATGGGAGATGCAGTTTCTACACTAAGTAGGAAAAACATCGGGGGAGGGGGGGGGTGTTGTGGCTGTTTGCCGCGTGCTTTTCTGCAAGTTGCTTGTAACTGAAGATAGAAAGGTACTCAGGCAAGGTTAAATTATTCGAGGAACTTAAAAAGGGCCAGGCCAACATAACTTTAAAAAATATGAGGATCCTGCATGATGATGATAGTTGTTGTGATAATTTGGGATGGCCGGTCCTGTATACAAACAGAAATGTGCTGTGATGGGTCTGACCTTTTCTGCTGTAAAGGGACAGAGCTTCATTTCTGTGTGTGCGTGCGCCAGTCAGAATAGATGGTGCCTGGGTGCCTTCCCGCGCTGGGGCAAAACTGCAGCCACGCGACTTGCGCAGATCCCTTTTCCTAAGGGAGCATTCCCTGTCTTGTTTCGTCTCTGCTAAATGGTTGTTACAGCAGAAATGACAAACATCAACATCTGTAGGTGCCCTGCACTGGCTGTAGTTACCCCGTCCATACCTGATGTCAGCGTGTGCTTTTCCACCCCAGGCAACAAATGCCCTCTCCGCCCAATGTCAGTGGCATTTCCATGCTAGCGCGTGCTCAGAAGAATAACAAGGCTTGAAGCATTTCCTTGTCCGGTTCATGCACCGTCACACGGGGGGAGAGTGAATGTGGAGAGCTAACGTGGCTCTGGGATGTGCCTGTTTGTGCTCCACCTCCAAGTGTTAGGAGTCACTAAACTTAGCCCTGCCGCCCGGGGCATCAGCCATTTCAGCTGAGCTGATGGGGCTTTGGGGATGATGATTTTTCTTTTGGATTCACAAGGGACCGCATTGTCAAAAAGCAGCTACGCACCGTCTTTTCCCCGAGACACTGGATGAAGCTGTGGTTTGTCTTCTACTGCATGAGAGCTCTGTAGAAGCTGTGCTGGTGCGAGACCTTTTGATGCTGAGTAGCAGCTTTTCCTTTTTCACCTGTGAACCAAAATAGTCACCTTAGAAACCAAGATTGATGCTAATCAAGAGCAGAGCATTAGCTTTTCAAGCAGGAACTTTGTAGCATTTGGTGAGATGAAGACGAGGGTTGTGTTTTTGTTTTTTTTTTAACCGTTCACGCATCTCAGCTGGAAGGATGACTCCTGAGCAGCAGTCGACGTCTGCCAGCGACAAGCTTCATGGCAGCAGGTGGTGCGATGCCCACCCGCACTGCAACGGGCTGGTGCAGCTCCGAGACCCTGGTTCTGCAAACCGCGTTGTAAGGGAGAAGGGTTTTTTTATTGGCTGGGAGAAAGGGAAGGGAAGATGCCCCTGGGACCGTGGGGCAAAGCCAAGCACGCGTCTAATGTTTGAAATGTGGGGCCTAAGGAATACCATACCTAAGAGTTGCTTTTATTGGAATTACCGCCATAGGCAGTGCAAGAGGAGAGGGCAGAGACAAACTAAAACTAAACATTTTAGCAAGCGCCTAAGGGGGTTGCTTGTGCCAGGCAGGTGATGCTCTACAAGGGACAAACAGTTGTATAGATAAACTAAAACCTGCACGAGGTAACTGTCGGCAGCTATTCAGTTCGGGATAAAATAAACAGTGTAGGGTTACCCTCACTGGTGCGGGGGTCACGATAAAGAAATACACTTGCAGCTGAAAGTATGCATTTATATAAATAATTAAGCTTTGAAACAGACACGCCTGCTGAAAATGAGAAAGCACCACAGGATCAGGAAAGCAGAAGGCAAATAAATAATTCCTTTCTTTTTTAAAGCAGTGCCACCACGTTTCTTCGTCAGTTTTCAGATGACCTGATGCGCGATTTCTTAACGTTTGTGGTTTGGCACCAGAAATAACCTTCGCGTATTT
>NW_009260028.1:12314347-12317994 GCF_000687185.1 Egretta garzetta
CCCCGCTTCCAGTGGGTCATCTGGTGTTGGGGCAGCCCCTGGTGTGGTGTCGGGGGCGCAGGTGTGAACTCACTGTGTGTGCATAAGGATTCTCGTCCCCTGTTGTTAAGCCGGGATTAACTGTTTTCCATTTATAAACGGAAGGAATATGGCCATTTAAGTTCCAAAGCTGATGGATTTGGCAGTTTATGGCTCAGGTGCTGAGCTGCTGGCTATTAAGCAGGATATGCGTTTGGTCTGCCTGTGTCCGAAGGCCCTTGGAGTCCCTTAAGGACACCCCGATGAGGACTTGGCATTACCCTCAGTCTCTGCATACACAGAATAAATGTCTGCCCTCTGGGGGAACGGGGCAGGGGCCCAGCAGGAGCTTCGCTCTGGCTCTCCAGCCCGCAGCGCAGCTGAGCCAAGGTTTGCGGTATTTGCAGTGGTAAAGGCCAATCACGAATGACCGTATCTTCCTGAAACAGGGAGGGAGCTACATTTCAGCCAGTGCAGCAAGAAGCCTGAAGAAGCAATACAAAGTTTGGAAGGTAAATATGGATAAAGGTAAATATGGATAAAGGTAAATATGGATAAAGGTAAATCAGTTCCAGTGATTGAATTGGAGCTTGTCCTTAGACTTCATTAGCAAAACGGAAATATAAAGGATGTGTTGGTAAATTACCAGTTATGTGTTGTAGGCTGTTAATGTCATTTTTGAAGAACAGCTTGGTTTTAAAATCTGGTTTAATCTACAGCAGGATGCGGTCTTTATAACCTGTTACCACAAGTTTTATTGCCACAAGTTTCTTTGCCTTTGTGGGGGAAGTTTTATTTGTTTATTAAAAGCACATAAATGCCAGAGGAACTTACGGATGTATGGGGACAGATAAGCTGCTGATGAGTAAATGAGAACTCGGGTTTCTTCGCCTGCAGTAGGCAGAATGAAATCAGCCCCTGTCAAATAGGGTTAGGGTACAGTTCTCTAAATGCTGCTGATAGTCCGGTCGTCTTTGCTAGGACCTTGTGACTCTGGATTTACGGCCAGGATACGCTGTTAGGAGGTGGTGTGAGTATGATCTGTGCAGCAGGTGCACAGATGTGCAACCTTGTGTGACCACTTAGCGTTGAAACCTTTTTGTAAGAGGCATGAAGTCTTTTTCAGCTTACACTAAAGCTGTTAAATAGTAACCTGCTAAACAATTACTTGTCTGTGATGACAATCACCTTGTCCTAGTATATTTTAAGGGAACTGTTTAAAGAGGTTTATGACCTCAGATTTTTATTCTTTGCCAGCCTCTCAGTTTTTTCCCAGTAGATATTTCTGTTACCTCACTTAAAGTGTGGTCAGTTAAATAATAGTTTCAGTGTTTGGGATAACTGTGAGAGAGGGGAGATGGAGTTTGGGATCACCCTGAAACAGGTCTGTTACTGCTGGAAGAAAAGTTCACTCCTCCTTTGGGCTGCTTGTGCCTACTTCTTCTTACCTTTCTTCTCCCACTGGAGCTATCTGCAGCTCATTTCAACCAAACATGAAATCACTGACAAGCAGTTGTTGGTTTGGAATTAGAGTTCAACTGACCGAACTAGCTAGCCGTGGCTGCAAGGGGCAGTCCCACCTTTAGTCCTTGCCTTTATGCTCCCAATGCTTTTGATTCATCCTACGTAGTGGTTTTGTGGCCACAGTGTGAGTTAATATTCTCTGTTGGATCAGCTGTTTTTCAGGGCAGGTTTTCTGATGGATCAGCCACCTGAACCATTGCTGTATGACTAGAAGGTCTGGCACAGAGAGAGGCAGGGACCTCCCTCTTCTGGAGCATGTCCAGAGGAGAGCAGTGAAGCTGGTGAGGGGTCTGGAGCACAAGGCTGATGAGGAGCGGCTGAGGGAGCTGGGGTTGTTTAGCCTAGAGGAGGCTGAGGGGGAGACCTTATTGCCCTCTACAGCTGCCTGACAGCAGGCTGTAGCCAGGTGGGTGTTGGTTTCTACTCCCTGGTAATGGGAGATAGGACAAGGGGAAATGGCCTCAAGTTGTGCCAGGGGAGGTTTAGATTGGACATTCGGAAAAAAACTCTTCACTGAAAGGGTTATCTGTCAGGCACTGGAATGAGCTGCCCAGGGAAGTGGTTGAGTCTCCATCTCTGGAGGTACTTAAAAAGGTAGATGAGGTGCTTAGGGACATGGTTTAGTCGTGGAATGGCAGTGTTATGTTAACAATTGTACTTGATGATCTTAAAGGTCTTTTCCAACCTAAATGATTCTATGACCTGCAGCTGGGGGTGGGAAAGGGGAGGAGGGTGTAGGGTTGCACTTTCCCTAACCTCTGCAACCTCAGAGAGGAGGTAGGAAACTCATGTTGGGTGGGAATGATTATGGGGTTTGCCGATTAATTGCACAACCAGTTATCTGATTCAGGGCTGGGGTGAGGAGGAGGTGGAACGTGCGGAACGAGATTATCAAGTCAATTCACTTTTAGGGGAGGGAGTCATCAAGCTGAACCAGGAAGCTGTGGAAAAATTAAAGGTATGACAAAAATGTGTTAGCATAAAGGAGCAGACCCTTGATCTTTTGGTGGAATGCTCTGTCATGTGAAGAGGTGGTAGTTTTCCTCCATTTCTGGGGAAAAAGCCTATGTGGATAGCAAAGCTTTCAAGTTGCCAGCTTTGACCCAGCAGATACTGTTTGGTGTTGTCGTTCAGCTGGCTGAGGAGGAGTAGTTTTCATTTCTGTAGTAAGATGGGGCAATAAAGATGAGAGGAGAGAGGCTTGCGCCTCTGCCTGCCCTGTGGCAGCCTCTAACGTTCCCAGGTTAAGACCAAACCCTTGGTCTTGGCAACCGTGTTTTCTTCAAAGGAGATTTTGCTTTAGCTCACCTCCTGTTGTTTACCAGGAGAGCCAATCCTGTATCCTAGCAGCTTCCTGTCAGGAACGTGGCAGTGACTGGTGCTGGCGTGAAGCCCAGTAGCTGGGCTACCAGGAGGGTAGGGGTTATGTTGCAGAGCCTGGTGTGTTATTTGGCATCCTGCTGGGGTGGCTCTGCGTTAGCACACCGGGAGGCTCAGCTTGCATACGTGGGTTCTGGTCACACCTTTTGCCCACAGCGCCTTTTGTCATCTTGCTCAACAGTTCGCTCAGACTTGCTGCGAAATAACAGTGCAGCTAGTTCCTGTTGCGGTACCTGCAGGACAGGGTACTGTGCGCCTTCCTCTGCTGGGGGCCTTCGGCCCAAATTTGAAGAAACAGGAAGAACTCTACGAGATTTTAAACCAAACTGAGCTGATGCTGCCACGGTCTCACTCTTCCCTGCATGCCACGTATGCATGTGAGCCTGCCTTCTCCCTTGTGCTGGATGAGCAGGGAGCTCGAGTGGTAAAAAAGCTTTTTCTTTTTTTCTTTTCCAAGTTTTCTGATGATGTGGTGCTTTGTGCAGCACTGGTACTGGGACAGGGAAATTGGGCTGGAAGAGGGAGCGCTGGTCAAGCCTTGCTGTGGCAGCGTTGTTCAGCAGCACCCACTCTCAAGCTGGAGGAGACTCTGTTCTGGGCTGAAAACACTATAGTCGTTTTTGAACAAATTTCAACCTCAAAAATGTTTTTGATGTGTTAAAATAGATCTTTGTCAGGTGGGGAATTGCCTATTTGTAGGCTTTCTGGGACAAAAGCAGAGCCTT
>NW_009260028.1:12318039-12341088 GCF_000687185.1 Egretta garzetta
CAGCTTTCCCTAGTGTTCCCGCTGCTTTATACTATGCTGATTTCTCAAAATAGATTATACATGATGAAATTCAGAAAAGGCTGCGATTTATATTGGCTTAAAATTCTCCATTAGGTTTTTGATATCTAGAAGGCTAGTTATGGTAATTACTTGTCTCTGTAATAGATAATTGCTGATTCAAATGTTAGATTAGAAAACATTATAATAACTCGATAAGAATATTTACTTAGCAGCTTCTCTTATTTGAAGAGCAGCAATTAACAAAGACAGAGTGAAGAATTTGCCACGTTGTGACTGAAGGTATAAGGGGAAAAAAAAAAATCTACAGGGAGAACAACTCGGCAGCGTATCTTCCACGTTTGTTAACAGCCTACCATCGCACGGCTTTCGGAGAATCTTTGTTACACATTCTGAAGAACACATAACGTCACAAGTTCATAATTGTGTTGCCAAAAATTTGAGAGGATCTTTGTTACGCATTCTGAAGAACACATAACGTTGTCACAAGTTCATAATTGTGTTGCCAAAAATTTGATACCAGCTGTAGAGTAGATGGCTCAGCTTCCTCTTGGAATTCGCTTCATCACTTCATTTTCACGAGATCAGTGGTAAGTCTTGAAGTACCGTGGTGATCTTTGTTTTGGACAATGTGAGTTTGTATCTTGGGGAAGAAGATGCTATTGCCTTGCTCTATTTTTGCTTTTTCATTGTTTAATATCTACAGCAAGAAAATACAGTCAGTTGTGTAATAAATAAATATTGCTGACATTTTAAAAGTGAGATACTTTGTTGGGGGAACCCAGACAGACCCTTACTAGTCAAGTGTGCTAGAGAATAAAGCCTTTTGTCCTTTACTTTGCAAGGTAGGTACATATTTGAAGGGATAAATTTCAGATTTTTATTTTCAAACTCCTAGGTGGGAGGGGTGCTCGAGGTTAGCTTTCTTTTCTTAACCGGAAGTATATTTTCTCCCCTGTAATTTGAGGTACAATATACACATGTAGAATTACAGTTTTAGTTCTTGCTGCTGTAATATTAAAAAAAAAACCAAACAAAACCAAAAAAACCCCAAACCAACCAACCAACCAAAAAAAAATAACGAAAACCAGAACCTCTTTGCTTTAGGAAAACTAATCCTGGAAGTTAGATGGCATCAGTTCTTGTGCTTTCTGAGATAGAATACTGAGTCAATTGTGTGTGAATAACAAAAAAATAACAAATGACAGACCAAGCGCTTCCCATTTGAGCAATTTTATCACATGCTTTCCCTAGTAGAGCATCAAGGAAAAAATCATTTCAGTTTTATCACTTGCGAGGATGTTTTCAGTTATGGGGGTGAATAACTCAACTTGTGGGATAACTCACTTTTTTTTTTTTTTTTTTTTTTTTTTAAAATGTCTCTGTGAATATGCCAGAACTATAAAACAAGACCCTTGTTATGTAAAAGGTTATAAGGCAGAAAACAATTGAAAAAAGGTTAATTAAAAATTAGGGACCATGGTAGGCTGTGTGATATCACATCTTGGTATGTATATGCGTACTTTTATTTACAGATGTTAATTTTAAGATCAAGGCTAGAAGGAGCTGGTGGGATACACTCTGATCTCTCTGTTGTTAAAAACACAAATCCACAAAATGCTCTCCTTCTTAAACAACTGAAATGTGCCACAGGTAGAGAATAGATTAGATTAGATTATCCTTGTTTAACGCTTGCCGTGACAGGGAGTTTGAGATGCCCTTTTAATTCAGGTGAACCGCAGAGAAAGACCCAAGTACAAAGGAAAACTCCTTCCCAATCCCAAAGCTGGTTAATTATGTTATGTGCTTCAGCGGACAGTACACACAGTCAGTGTCAGTCCCCTATCTGTCTCTAGAAATGGTTGATTTCTGTTGTTCCAGAGGAAGGCAAAAGTAAAGCAAAATCCTAAAAGCAGTAAGGAAAGAAAGAAGCAGTAAGGAAAGAAAGAAGCAATAACCCACAGTAGCCAAACTGACAGTTCATAGCACAGTCATCTATGTCCTAATCGTACCAGAAATCTGGATGAGACAGTGAAATGTGAAATCTGGTCATCAGTATGTTTAATGTTGAACTGCCTTTTAATAGCCCCCAAAGGAAGGTTGTAAACCAGGCAGATCAGCTCTGCGGACTCCAGAGCGCTGCTACGTTGTCCTGCGTGCTACCAAGCTCCCTCCCAAAGCCAGATCAGAGCAGATGTTGTAAAGCAGCGTAACTGCTCGGGTGGTTCTTCAGGCTGTTAGAGAACATGGAAAAAAAGTTGTCTTCCACTATTCCAAGGTTACCAATGACTTGTGTAATGTTTTTATGTAACTTAGTGCTAAAAGTAAATATGAATAAAATAATTTTAAAATATGCTTTTTTTTTTTTAATTGTAGGTATAGAGCCTTCATTTTCTCTCTCACTTTTTTGTTGTATGCCAGCTTCCATTTATCAAGGAAACCTATTAGTATAGTTAAGGTAAGCAAGGTTGCGTCCTTGTTTAAACATTCTTCCACTCCTGTCAAACAGGGAACTAGTTGTCTTTTCCAGTATTTCCTTTTGTGAAAGGCAGTGTTTAACTTAGTATGGTTTAAAAGATGAAAAAATTGATACACCTAGAACATGGTGACATTTACTTGATAAACTTTAGTAAGACCACACCTAGAATATTGTGTATACATCCAGTCTTTGGGCTTAAGGCTTGACACAGCTATGCATACACTTAATTCATGTGAATTAATCTAATTATAGATATTTAAGAGTTTACAAGCTTACATTCATATGTTTGAGAAAAGTTGCTCATAACTGAGTCAGACATCATAAAATTCTACTGACATTTACAAAACAGTTCCATGTACTGTTGGGCATCATAGTCATAGTTGTCTGTACACTTGGGACTCTGTTCCCAGTGAAGCCGGTGGCAAAATATTATCTAATCCTGTGTTTGTTAGTTTAATCTTTGGCCTGTATGACTTGCCAAATATAAATCAAATCCCCTGGGGCTGTATCGTATATAACTGATGAGTGACAGTAGGCAAAGCAGCTTGGCATTAGTGAAGAATTTTGAAATTCTGCAGTATGAGAAACACCAGTTCACTACAGCATGTTGTTTCTAACCACGTAATTACTCTTTCATGCAAAGGTGGCTTCACCCAGCAAAATACCAAACAGTTAATAATGGTTAACAATTTTACTCATTTCAGGGGATTTAACACAGGTTCATACAGAGCTAGAATTGTTAAATTTGTTGCTGTATGGAGATTAACATTCACAAGTGAATTTTCCTTTTCCAAATTTCCTTTTCTTTATCAGGGAGAGCTGCATAAGCATTGTGCTGCTTCACATGAAGTTGAACTCAACACATACAAAGAATATGCTGCCCAGATTCAGCCTGTCAAAAAGCCATCTAATGTATCTCAGTGTGGTTGGGAGCCGTTTGGTAAGGGTTGCTTTTTTGATTTTGTTTTTTTCTTCTATAATAACAAGCTGGTATTCATAATTAGATTATTTGCCTCTTGCTATTTCTTCTTCATGTGCAGAGGGATTCGGGAGATCTGTGTGGGAGGGGTGTTTTGTTTCCATGTTCTCAGTGATTTTTTCCAAAGAAAGTTAAGTTGTGAATTACCTATGTCTTTCCTACTTAAAGTCACTTAAACAACTGACATTTTATCTGCTATAGCTATGAGATGATTTCAGTAGATCAGATCAGTTTTTAGCCAGAAAATGGGATTTGTCTTTAGAATCTCTATTAAGGAAAAAAAGGGTAAAGAATGAAATAAATCATTATAATTTTCTGCTGTTTTAATTCAAGGTCCAGCAATCACTTAAACTTGATGTTTTATCTAAGTTAGAACTTTTCAGAGGCCTTATCTGCCAGAAAGTATATTTTTCTACCCATTTTAATGGAGAAAAATGGGACACTATTGCAGAATAGAGTTGACAACTTACCGAAGAGCTTATGAACCTGGCCTTTCACTTAAATGGAAAAAATATTTGCCTACTTAGAATTGAATTTTAATTTAATTGTATTTGAATTTAATAGAGATTTTGAATCATTCCTTGACCGTTTTATCACTACCAAGAACATCAGCGAAGTAGAGTAGTCCATTCTGTCACTATGCCAGTCCACTCCAGTCTATCTAGCCATCCATTCTAATTATTCTTTAATTAGCAATTAAAAAAAAGTCCTACTCTGTTCAAGGATAATTAAAGATCTGAGCTGTGGGTTTTCTCTGGACAAAATTCTGTGTATTAACTGCCTGCTACAAGGTAATCAGTCTACTGAAATTATACAGTCCCACAGGTTTCCAAATGTATTGGGGTGCAGTTGAACTTGGTTGCTGTTTCTCATCCGTGGACCAAGGGGATACTGACTTTGCTTGTCTAAAACACGAGTTACCTTTCTTAATGGAGGCTCCTGCACTCCAATGTCCTCCTTTTTCCATGAACATACAGGTTATTGCAAAGCTACCCTTTTGGGATGGCACTCTAGGCTTGTTTTCAGCTCTGTTTTTCTGGCAACATAGCTGGCAAGCTGGGAGTAACCGTGAAAGGAGGAATGCTTTAATAACTGTGACTTTATTCTCAAAGTCGGTGGCAATTGTGGCTCCTTGCAAATACAGAAACTGTCTTTCCTGCTATGAGCTCAGGTCTCTTGAGGCTGGATTTGGTGTTTCTATCTGGGTGGAGGCCCTCCTGTTCCCTCCATCCTGCCTGCAAGTCCCATTTAATTGTGATTATGGTCATTTGCTGTACAGAGCAGAATCCTGAGTTTGGTTTTGGTTTTTTTGTTTTTTTTTTTTTTTTTTTAACCAAGACTTTGTCTCTGTGCCTTACGAGTAGTTAGAAAATAAAAAGCAAAAGGCTTTAACCATCAAAAAATATATATTAAGCTGATTCCTTAGCAGCCTATACAAAGGTGGATTATTTTTTTTTTTTTTGACTGGTAGGACCTCACACATTTGCAACACATCTTTCCACTGTTAATGAAGTCCGTTAAAGTTTTCTTTTGTCTAAGGACCTATAAGGAAAGGGCACCTTATTAATAGCTGATGTTTCTTCTCTTCCAAATGCTGTTTTGAATAAGGTGGAATTAAGAAGGGGCCTACCGATATTTTCCTAATGTTACAGGCAAAAGATTCAGTTGTAGAGGGGATTTGTTCTGCAAAATGCATTATTAAGTCTAAAAGTGCCTATTGAAAATTAAACGTCAGTGCATGTTCACTAACATTCTTCTTGTAATATGTAAAAATGGTTGGGAAATTATTGGTACATTTAAACTGATAATTTCGTTTGCAAATTATCTTAGATAAGAACAACTACAAACAGTTACTGGGAGCACTGGATTATTCGTTTCTGTGTGCATATGCAATTGGAATGTATTTAAGGTAAACCTCGTTCTTTCAGAAACCTGCTTTATTGCTTACTGTTTATTTGTGAGGCTGTACTACTTCTGAGATACTGTCCTTTCCTACTGTAAAGTTTCTGGTGAAGAGAGTGAGAACTTGGTTGCTGAGGAAAAAAAACCACATCACCCTGAATCCTTGGTGGTGTCATACCTGTTGGTATACAGAAGGCTTCTTACCTGCACCCATCCTATCTGCTTTGTGCAGGAATACTTTCCAACTTGCAGCCTAGCCTATCTTTCCTTCATGTGGAATATGAAGGAATATATGCTGGAATATATGTCCTCGACTTTATCGGTCTCCAGCTTGCACATATAGACTAAACTGATTGTCCTGGCTTTCTCTGTAGTCACAGGACAGAAGCAGACACCTCCTAAAAAGTAATCCAGAACCCATCTTAAAATGTGCAATATTAGCTGCTGTTTGGAGATGCTTCTTTTTATTGACCAAAATCAGAACCTTCATAACTAGAATCATTAGGAAGGAAGACTAGTCTCACTTTAAATGGCTGGAGACATGTCCTACCTTATGGGTCATTTGGAAAATGGCTCTGTAAGTAAAAGACTTCTGATGTGCTCCAGGTGAGTATATCCCTGAAAGGTGGTTGGGCAGATGTCAGCACTTGGCAATTAGTGAACACCAAAAGTTTGGGTTTTTCTGTCAAGTGCTAAAAATTGCTCATTTGCTGCTGTGAAGAAAACAGCAGTTACCAGTAAAGTTTCTCTTCAACCAGAATTACACGCCACAAAATATTCTTTATTTGTGAAGGCTTGGGGTATGATCTTATTTTTAATTATTGCCTTTCTTTTTATTTCCTTCCACATTCCAAGTGGAATAATAGGAGAACGGCTACCTATCCGGTACTATCTGACAGTCGGGATGCTTGCTAGTGGATTCTTCACTGCAATGTTTGGATTGGGTTATTTCTATAATATACATAATCTGTGGTTTTACATAATGGCACAGGTAGGCACGATGTTATTTAGGTACTCTTGAGTTTCCATGGTGCTGTTTAGTGTTGTATTGTGGTTTTTTCGGTTGCAAACAATGATTTGTGGTTGGATGGGAGGATGTAAATGCTGGCATACGTTGTCACTGACAACAGGCAGAGGTGATAGAGTGGATAGCCCCAGGTTTTATTTTTTAAAAATGTTTTTTTTAATGGAAGACATCTTTGAAAACAAATTAAAGTGTTTCAGCCTATGTCAAATCAGTGATCAAATCTTTGCAAACTCAAGTGTGGGCGAGTTTTAAAACAAATGTATTTACTTCTGTCAGTCTGCCAAGACCTGAGTGACGCATCCTGGCTTTCTCTGCAGGAAAATTACATTTATACTGCTAATGACGAACAGTCTCCCACACTGGTGTGGCTGAGAACAGGCAGCTTCTGTAACAAGTTTTGTTGTGTGGGATTTTTTAGAGCACTTGTAGATCTAATCAGGTGTCACAAGAGTATTTACCATTGGCCTAAAGTGGAATTTGTCAGGACCAGGATATTGTTAGCACTTCTAAACTGTTTTGCACAGGTCTGCACCTTGCACTGCTGCTTTCTTTGTGTTACTGCAGTAGCACTTTCACCACTGGCGTGTTTGCATGACATTGTGCAACGTGGCATGCAACGATACTAACTTGGGTACTGCAAGCTTTTATAACCACTTCACTGAGTCATCCACTTAACCGTGTCACTGCCCCAGCGCTCCTGGCTTATGTGATTTCCAAGACAGGAGCTGGCTTCTTTAGGGTTAAGCTATCTATCTCTACCAATGCTGCACTGCATGACGTGGTCAGTGAATCCACCAAGGGTGGTCTTGCACCACCAGCCTAATTGGGTTTTGTTGGGTAGAGTGAGATTGTTTCGTTGCATGTTCAAATGCTCATTATGCATGTGGATTATTGCACTGTGATCTCTGTGTTAATGTGTAATTCTAGATAGGGAGCTTTTTAGGAGTTGAGATGAGTTAGTGTTTTGATCTGTGCAACATGGAGGCTGAAATAGTTTGTACTTCAGCCTGAATATAGTAAGTTAAGTTTCTCCTCTTGGTTTATGTACAGGTATCTGTTAAGCATTTTAATGTTCAAAATTATCCAGTCTCCGCTAAAGTTTTCTTTTTTTCTGCTTTGCTTGATTGCAAACATGCTTTGCCGGATGTTCAAATTGTGTAGGAACCTGACTTATTATAGGGTATGTTTGTTTATTATTTTTATATACTTGCAGATAGCTAATGGGTTGGTGCAAACTACTGGCTGGCCGAGTGTCGTTACATGTATTGGCAACTGGTTTGGAAAAGGAAGGTAAATAATATGTAATCCAAAGTTTTTCAAGTACAGATCAACACATTCTGGGCTGTAATATTATAGTAAATTTAAATAGCTTTCTTTTGCTGTAGTGGTTTTTTGGGGTGAAACAAGCAGTTAGGTCTTTGAGAGGAGCTTCCCTTGTTATGCTCAGTAGTTGATATATCTGTTTGAAATGTTATTTCTCACGTCAAAACACTGTTCTGTGGTAGCTCTTTAGTCTGATGTTTAATTTTTCAGATGAAATATTCCAGAAGTGAATTAAGACTAATTCCTGCAAATATTAAGTCTAAACCCACTTTTAATGAAGGATGTTGTTATGCCATTTTAACGTGGGATTTCCCATGTTTTCATTTGTATTGCAAAGCAGTTGTCAGGGTGCAACTCCAAAAGTACCTGCTTGTCTAATGTCTTTTTTTCTAACACACTTACAGAAACTTGAAAATTTAATTTAAAAAAAGAAAATACACATGGCAACTGATTTAACCTTTCTTTTTGTCACTTTGTTTAAATCATCCTTTTTTTTTCCTCCTTAATCCTGCATAGAGAGCACTCATAATGTTTCTTTTGTCACACCATACAGGAGTTTTCCATAAATTTTGCAAGACTAGCATGCTAAATCCATTGGCTCTGATAATGGTTGATGCATGTAGCATATAGTGCTGCTACTGTAGTACCATCCATTGTAGATACATACCATTGAATGAACATTATTGTCAATTGGTTCAAGAGAAGGACATACGAAAATTAAGTATATGCTTTCTATATAAAATTATGGGATAGTTAAGAAGATGTGGGCTCAGACTGGTTTTCTGTAGTCCGTGCAGCCTTTTTGGTGAATGTTGCAAAATGCAGAGAACGATAACCATCGTACAACACTGAACAAAATTGGCAAGTCTGTGCAAAACAAATACATTTATTCAGATTTTGCTTTGGGCAAAAGCAACAACTTTTACTTTTAGGAGGCCGCATAGTGGACTGGTGGATAGGGCTCTGATTTGAATGTCAGCGATCTGGTTCTTGTTTTCATTTTGCTATAAATTCTGTGAAACATGAGCAGACCTCTTAGATCTTGTCTTCAGCCAAAAGGAAAAGATTTGGTTTAGTTTGAATTAGGTTGCTCCAGGTAAACTGCTGAGGGCAAGACAGTTTTCCCATGTCTTACAAGGGAAGAAAAAAACCCTATTAACTGTCATGACTTCAGTAGGATTTTTATGGTTTATATTAGCTCAGTTAGAGCTCTTCTACAGCAACTCTAATCTGGGGTTTCCAGGCAGACAGCAATTTCATGTGTCTGTTAGTCAAGCTGATGCCGGTGTTATCTTCTACTAGTGCCTAGCAAGTCCAGAATTTGATCAGAAAATACTGAATTTGCTCTAGCTAACCTGTACAGATTGTTTTCTTCTGCATGATAAGTCTAATGTATCCTGAAAGCATGGATTATCAGTGCAATGTGTTTGCAGGAGGACTTTCATTCTCAGAAGCATCAGACTTAGTGTGCACGTGCTACACATCATCATGCATCTGTTTTTATCAAAGAAACTATCCAGAAATATGCAAGCCCTAGTGATGCCTTTAAATGCAGGATGAGTGCTGTTATGCACAGAGAAGTATTTAGAACACTTCTGTTAATATTTAGGTGCCTTGAAATTGCCAGATGAAAGGCTAACACAAAGAAGCGGTCAGTTAAAGAACAGTAAGATTAAAAATATTTCACTAACACCATGGATGAAAAGTCATTTTTATACACTTTTCTCAGGATAGTAATGCTTATTGTTGGAATAATAAGAAATGTTTGTGTGTTTTGGTTTTTTTTTTTTAAATGCAGGAGAGGTTTGATCATGGGAATCTGGAATTCACACACTTCAGTGGGAAATATCTTGGGATCCTTAATTGCTGCTTATTGGGTGTCTACGTGCTGGGGTCTCTCCTTCGTGATGCCTGGCGTCATCATTGCTGTGATGGGGATTGTTTGTTTCCTGTTTCTTATTGAACGTAAGTGGTTTGATGGGATAGAACCATGGAGGGCTCATTATGGGGGAAGAACAGCAGCTGTTTAAGCTAAATGACTCAGTGCAAAGTATATTCCTCAAGCTATGCCAGTACTTATAAAAATTCTTCTTAGAACACTAGATGGAGGAGAACTTCTGTGCATCTAGAAAGCTCATATGCCCAGACTGTGGCGTACCTGAGAGTAACACTTCAGAATTCAGTCCGCTGCACTGTCATTAGTTCCCTGTCTTTATAAATTGTTCAAGTTTATCTTAGAATGTCCTACTTGGCTGCAGTGTATATACTGTGCTGTCACTCAACCCACGCCATCCATATTCTGTGCTATGAAATACAGAAATCATCTGATAGAGCAAGTTTTGTCACTTTAAACTCAAAATTAAAAAGGAATGCCCCATGTTGTCCCTACCTAGACCCAGAGATACTAGTACGAATGATTGTTTTACCGTAACTGGCCTACCTCAGGAAGTAAAAAGTTCTTCAGATATAACTAGAATGCTGTAATGAGTTGTACTGTCAGAATAGCACTTAATGTGGTCGTAGGATGGGAAAGGGTACCATGGAGCACCCTCTTCTTTTTCTCTAACGCTACAGTTACACATTTCTACCAGGAGTACTTCTGTGTTATCTGTACTGTTGGTTTATTGTTGGTAAATTACGCTACTAGTTAGATGTTTTAAGAGATATTCATTGTCCTTGTTTTTACTATTAACTATGCATGGTATTGTATTTCAGATCCGAAAGATGTAAGTTGCTCCTGGACACCATCCAGTGTAAGTGAATGCGTTTTCTATTTTGATTTTTGTCTCCTAATACACATGTTTATTATGGGCATTCTGGAAATTGGATAATCTGCATGGCCCTTTTGTGCCAGGCTGTTGTAACTGACCCTATACCTGAGGGAATGATTGGTCTTCTGTGTTTCACTGGTAAACCAGTAGCTTACTTTCTATCAAAGCAATGTGAATCAAGAGATGAATGAGTTTGTTTTAACTGAAGTTTTGGAATAGATAATACAGTAAAGCAAGTAAAAACTGTTCATCTTTTTTTTGAGTTTTCTTACTTTCCTCCAGTCTCCTTACTACAGTAAAGCAAGTAAAAACTGTTCATTTTTTTTTGAGTTTTCTTACTTTCCTCCAGTCTCCCTGGGCATCTTCAGAACATTTTGACCTATCTCCTGCCGTTGCCTTCTTTGCTTAGGTGTGGCATAATGAGATAGCTGCCAACCATGTCCTGTGAAGGGTCTCACTGTTTGTAGAACCCTGTATTAGGCATTGCATGGCAAACAGCCCTTTTGCTGACACAGTGTCAATGAACCATGCATCTTATGGGTTTGGGGACGGAAGGTGGGATGTTCCCTCCAATAGAGGGAAGGACAGTAGGAGCACATGGCTACAGCAAAGAGGAAGCAAGGGATGGATATGAAGCTGAAGTGAAGAGATTGGAGCAGTCTGTGACAGTGAGTTTAGTTGTAATATAATATGGTCTTTATTTAACCAAAGCTGACATTAATGAAGAGCTGTGAAAAGGAGAGTGAAATAATCTGTGCTTAGCAGTGTGGGTCACATGATAAATCAATACTTTAGTTTTTGTGGATTCACAGAATAACTTAGTTGAGAAGGAATGGGACCTGTGGACTTTATATGGTCCTACTCTCTGCTCGTACCAGGTCTAAATCTGACATAAGATCACATTGCTTAGGGCTTGCATGTCAAATTTTGAAATCCTCAAGGATGGAGATGCTGTTTATGATTTTTTTTTTTTTTTTAATATACAGTTAGTTTATAGAATGTATCAATCACATGTTTTACTGGCATCAAGGCAGTAGGTGTTGCTATGGTATGAGAGGCTATACTTCAAGGACTTAAATTTTGGCAAGGTAGTGAACTTCACCAAGCTGTAAATATACTGTCACACACACACAAACTGTGGAACACGCACTGCCTGGATCACAAGGGAAGATGCAACTCTCTTGGCGTAAGAGTTTGAAAATCCAGCATCAGAGACTGACCATGTAACGCATTGTTGAAGCAGGATTGAAGAGTGGGGGGGGGGGGTGTGCAAATGTCTAAGCTTTCTTTGGGTTCCTGAACATTGCGTGTATACTTCCTTGTGCCATCGTGGCAGTAAAACTCATAACTTTTTTAATTGTTTCTAAAAGGAAAGCTTTCTCTTTAAGTGTTAGCATAAGATTGTTCAAACACTATTTTAAAATTAGGTTGGAAGTGGTTAAGTTCTGGTATCAAGGTGTTTGCCGAATGCTTTTGAAACAAAAGTTCATAAGACACTTTATGTACTCAAAATTAAGTGATGTAGAAAGCCGTGTCAATGGCAAAAAGATGTGCCTTAGAAAGCTTTAGCTACTACATGAGAAGACAATTCCTTTCTTGCCTCATGTAGCTGTGATCCAAGAGGAGGGAGGTAATCCAAACAGAACGAGAGAAAAATAAAAAGGAAAGGGAACAAAACAAGAGCATTAGGAAGACCAGCTGTGTATAACTTCTCATAACAGAATGTTATTTGTAGCCCAGTTTCATTTAGGAATGTGTTCATCTCAGTTTCATCTCAGGTTCGTCTCAGTTTCATGTTCCATAAGACTCTGGTATGTGTTTCTCTCTACTGTAAGCAAAACCTAGAGCAGCGTGTTGCTCCAGGCTCTTTCTCCTTTGGATCCCAGGGACCTGTGGGTAATCAGGTCTGCCACATTTTCAACTAGTTCTTTGGAAGAATAGTAGGGAGAGATTGGCAAAGAAGGTCTTAAGGTTTCCCATGTGTGAGGGCACATCAGGGCTGTTGCAAAAGGAGGGAAAATTGGAGGTAAAGTCCCAAGGGAATCCCACATATGTTTTCTAGTGCTAGGGGGATTATACATGGAGATTGTCTACACATGTGAACTATACCTTTTAGCTGCAAGTCTCGCAGGTGGATGATTGCTGGTTTTCTACCACCTCTCCAATAGTTTCAGACAGATGGCTTTTTACATTTTTAAATGCTGTCTTCTTGAGTAGTGACTGAAGGCGATTTTTCTAGTCTGTGTTATCTCTTCTTTACCAGTTAATGTTTTTTTTTTTTCTTGTCATATGAAGTACTCCTGATAAAGCTTTTGAATATTTTCAGTGGTCTGTGGAACTCCTGTTCTTAGTTTGTTACTGTGAGATAAGGTGTGCTCACAATGTGCTCTGTGCACTGGGCCTGCTGGTGACAGACGGAACTCAGCTTTCTCAAAGGGGGAGAAGGGTTCTTGCTCATGAGTTGGTGGGTCTCATTGAGAGGGCTTTAAACTAGGTTCTAAGGGAATATAACCAGGCTCACTAGAGAGGAGCCTAGGGGTGGCATGCCAATGTTGGAGGTGAAATCGATAGCCCAGCTCAAGTGCATCTACACCAATGCACGCAGCATGGGCAGCAAACAGGAGGAGATGGAAGCCACTGTGCAGCAGGCGACTTCGTTGCCATCACGGAAACGTGGTGGGATGCCTCTCATGACTGGCATACTGCAATGGATGGCTATAAGCTCTTCAGAAGGGATAGGCAAGGAAATAGAGGTGGGTGGGGTGGCTCTGTATGTTAGGGTAGGGAGTGTTTTGATTGTACAGAGCTCAAGGATTGCAATAAGGTTGAGTGCTTATGGGTAAGGATGAGGGGGCAAGGCCAACAAGGCAGATATCCTGCTGGGAGTCTGTTATAGACCACCCGACCAGGATGAAGAGGTAGATGAAGCATTCTGCAAGCGGCTGGCAGAAGTCTCACAATTGCTAGCCCTTGTTCTCATGGGGGACTTCAACTTAACAGACGTCTGCTGGAAATACAACGCAGCAGAGAACAAACAGTCTAGGAGGTTCCTGGAGTGTGTGTAAGATAACCTCCTGACACAGCTGGTGAGTGAGCCTACCAGGGGAGGTCCCTCGCTTGACCTGCTGTTTACAGACCGAGAAGGACTGGTGGGAGAGGTGGTGGTCGGAGGCCGTCTTGGGCTTAGCGACCATGAAATGATAGAGCTCTCAATTCTTGGCAAAGTAAGGAGGGGGGTCAGCAAAACCACCACCATGGACTTCCAGAGGGCAGACTTTGGTCTGTTCAGGACACTGGTTGAGAGAGTCCCTTGGGAGGCAGCCTTGAAGGGCAAAGGGGTCCAGGAAGGCTGGGCATTCTTCAGGAAGGAAGTCTTAGAGGCACAGGAGCAGGCTGTCCTGATGTGCCATAAGACAAATTGGAGGGGAAGATGACTGGCCTGGCTGAATACAGAGCTTTTGCTGGGACTTAGGAAATAAAGGAGAGTTTACCAGTTATGGACAAAGGGGCAGGCAATGCAAGAAGAGTACAGGAATCTCGTTAGGTCATGCAGAGAGAAAATTAGAAGGCAAAAGCCCAGCTAGAACTGCATCTGGCCACTGTTGTAAGAGATAACAAAAAATGTTTTTACAAATACATCAACAACAAAAAGAGACCCAAGGAGAATCTCCATCCTTTATTGGATGGATGGGGCGGGGGGGGAACATTGCCACCAAGGATGAGGAACAGGCTGAGGTACTTAATGACTTCTTTGCCTCAGTCTTTAATAGTCTGACCAGTTATCCCCAGGGTATTCAGCCCCGTGAGCTGGAAGGCAGGGACACAGAGCAGAATAAACCCCCTATAATCCAGGAGGAAGCAGTTAGTGACCTGCTGTGCCACCTGGACCCTCACAAGTCTATGGGGCTGGATGGGATCCACCCAAGGGTACTGAGGTGGAGAAGCTTGCCAAGCCACTCTCCATCATTTATCAGCAGCCCTGGGGAACAGGGGAGGTCCCAGATGACTGGAGGCTTGCCAATGTGACGCCCATCTACAAGAAGGGCCGGAAGGAGGATCCAGGGAACTACAGACCTGTCAGCCTGACCTTGGTACCGGGGAGTGTTACGGAGTGGTTTGTCTTGAGTGCACTCACAAGGCCTGTGCAGGACAGTCAGGGGATCAGGCCCAGCCAGCATGGGTGACTGGTTTAAGCTTGAGTCATATTAAATGTCTACCTGGACTTCAGCAAGGCCTTTGACACAGTCTCCCACAGCATTCTCCTAGCGAAGCTGGCAGATTATGGCTCAGACAGGCACACTCTTCGCTGGGTAAAAAACTGGCTGGATGGCCAGGCCCAAAGGGTGGTGGTAAATGGACTTAAATCCAGTTGTTGGTTGGTCACAAGCGGTGTTCCCCAGAGCTCAGTCTTGGGGACAGTTCTGTTTAATATCTTTATCAGTGATCTGGATGATGGGATCGAGTGTGCCCTTAGTAAGTTTGCAGATGACACCAAATTGGGTGGGAGTGTTGATCTGCTTGAGGGTAGGGAGGCTCTGCAGAGGGACCTGGACAGGCTGGATCAATGGGCCAAAGCCAATTGTGTGAGGTTCAACAAGGCCACATGCTGAGTCCTGCACTTTGGTCACAACAACCCCATGCAGCGCTACAGGCTTGGGGAAGAGTGGCTGGAAAGCTGCCTGGTGGAAAAAGACCTTGGGGGTACTGGTTGACAGCTGGCTGAATATGAGCCAGCAGTGTGCCCAGATGGCCAAGAAGGCCAACAGCATCCTGGCTTGTATCAGGAATAGCGTGGCCAGCAGGAGCATGGAAGTGATCATGCCCCTGTACTCGGCACTGGTGAGGCTGCACCTTGAATACTGTGTTCAGTTTTGGGCCCCTCACTACATGAAGGGCATCGAGGTGCTGGAGCGTGTCCAGAGAAGGGCAACAAAGCTGGTGAGGGGTCTGGAGCACAAGGCTGATAAGGAGCAGCTGAGGAAACTGGGGTTGTTTAGGCTGAGAAGAGGAGGCTGAGGGGAGACCTTATCATGATTTACAACTGCCTGACAGGAGGCTGTAGTGAGGTGGGGGTCAGCCTCTTCTCCCAAGTAACAAGCGCTAGGCCGAGAGGAGATGGCCTCAAGTTGTGTCAGGGGAGGTTTAGACTGGATGTTAGGAAAAACGTCTTTACTGAAAGAGTGGTCAAGCATTGGAACAGGCTGCCCAGAGAGATGGTGGAGTCGCCATCCCTGGAGGTGTTCAAGAACATGTAGATGTGGCATTCTGGGGACATGGTTTAGTAGGCATGGTGGTGTTGGGTTGACGGTTGGACTTGATGATCTTGGAGGTCTTTTCCAACCTTTATGATTCTATGAATTTTTCATTTAATTCTCTTTCATTTCTTAAAGGTAACTTCTGTCAAGTATGAGAATATTTTAAGAGACTCCTAACAGGAGGCCTTTTTTTCCTTAGCTTTTATGTAGTTCGGAAATGCTCCCATGAACACTTCAGTGGCTGTTTAATATACATAGAGTTCACCATCCTTTCCCCCAGTCCCAGAAAAGGGCCAGCATTTGATTTAATCTCTAGGACACCAGCAAGATCACTGCTCTAGGTGCAGTCTCGTTGTGTAGGGATGCATTTGACCTTCTGTTTCCCTGGAAACCTTGCTCTCCAGAGCAAAAGGCATCAATTCTTCCTTATTCCATATATTCACATCTGCATATCTTGTAGGAGGTTTATAAAAGTGCCTCCTCACCTGCCTTGGACCTTTTTCAGATTAACATTTGCCATTGTCTTGGGAAGCTGTATGCCATTTCAATTGCTCACATACCTCTCTTCAGACCTGTGTGGTCCGCAAAGTACAATGGATTCTAAATCCTTAATGAGTAGGGCTCACAGCTTCTGTTCTCTGCAGGGAGGGTGGGTTTAGAAGTTAAGGAAATGAATAAGGTAAGAACAGAAGTTCAAGAAGATCCCCTACAAATGCAGATGTGGTAATGACAATGTCTGACTGTAAAGAAAACTGCTAATTGAAGGAAGGTTCATGTAGTAAAATGACTGTGTTATTACCGGGAACAAAGTATTTCAGCTGTGTTGTACAAGGGGTAGAACTTGCTGGCAGGCATAAAATGCTAGCTGTCCTTTTTTGCTCAGTCATTTCAGTGACAACATGAACAACCTGTGTGCTTTTACAAATAGTTAGGAATGTTTTTTCTAAGACATTAAAGAAGCATACGCACTTGCTTTGCTCATAAGGCTGCAGTATGGACAGATGTCTTTGTTAAGTGCAGGCAGCTCTGCCAGCTGGTGCCAAAAGCCGAACCTCATTGTGGAAGAATGAGGCCAGTTAAATTTAAGCACAACTAAAATAAATGCTCAACATGAGGGAAGGACTTACGATAGATTTATATTAAGATTTATATATCAGATTAATGTCTGTGTGATATCACTGTCTTGATGAATTTGATCTACTGTTTATTTGCAGCGTGATCATAAGCTCAGTATTTCTACAGAGTTTGTAGTGGTGAGTAATCTGATTTCACTGAGTTGTCCAGAAGCACAGACAGAGAGCCAGACACAGAGCCTTGAATGCGTGGTTCTTACTCTTTATTCACCTTTTTTGGGGGGCTGTGTTTCGTTTGCTTGTATTCACCTTGGCTCCGATTTGTGAATCTGAAATTTTTTTCAAAACAAATATTTGAGTACAGTAAAGTGCCTTTAAATGCTAGCATTGGAGGCTTAATCTATGACTTTCCAAAAGGCTATACCTATGACAAATGCAAGCAAGAAGTCAGCGTGCTTTCTTAAGCATTGGTGCACTTTCATAATGAAAGTTAAAGAGCAGATTTAATGGCATTTGTGAAATGTGGTGGTTTAGAACTGTTTTTATTGCTTTCCATCTTTTCTCCCTGTACCTTTTTTTTTTCCATAGGTAAACATGTTAGTTGTAGCATGTTCATACAGACCTGTCTTTATGTTCTAGGAACTTTCTTTAACCTGATTTTGAATTTCCAGGAAACTTAGATCTCTTAAACTCCTGTGGTAAAGTGCTTCTGCATTTAAAAGATACCAGGCTGCAATTTTTATCTTCTGAAAAGGAGAAAGAAGACTAAGTATTAAATGTGCAGCCTCTCAGTCTAGTCCTTTTCCCCAGACATTTCCTCTTTACCACAGTAAATCTTATTTTTGACAGTCAAATGAAAAAATCTTTCATTTTTTCTATGCTGAGCTGCTGAGTAAAGATGTAGATGACTTGTCTCTACATAATGGGCTTTCTTCCCTGCAGATTATTGTAAATCATTTTATTGACAAGAGCCTAATTTTCTGTGAGATAAAATTTTAAAATCTGTTTTATCAGCCCCTGGGGGGTTGAGTGTTGTTTGTTCATTTTGGGGAATGCATGCCCAAGACTGCTTGCACCTCAGCTCCGTGTTGAGCAGCAGAAATACTTTAGTTTATCCTCAGAAGTTTTTTGCCTTCTTAGAAGGATTTGGTTGATGAATAGCAGTTTGTCTAAAGAATACTGCAATACAGATCCTTGTATTTTTGCTGGGGAAGAATTACCTAGCAATTAATTTTGAATTAAAATGTTCAGTGAGGATGGGCATTCTTTTTTTATTTGTGGTGGTGGGTTTGGGGAGTTTTATTTGGGGCAGGGTTTGGTTTTTTTGCTGTGTAACGTGGCATCCAGAGTGTCATTAAACACTTAAAACAGTTCATCTCTGAGCAGCGTGCAGTGCCTCTTGTGGTCTTAGCCTAAAATGTAGCTTTTTGGCTCGGTTTTGGTACTGAGCATGCTGGAGGTGCTCAGACTCTTCGTTAACCCTCCAGCCCACAAAAGCACAGTCCATTTCTGGGTTAGAACAATACAGTGAGCATAAGCTAAAAGAAAGGGATAGGGAAATGAAGAATCAAGGTTTTCCTGAAACAAATCAACTTAGGTAGTTGCTACTAGGATCATCTGCTTATGAGAAAAATCTAAGTTTGCAATGGCAATGAAAGTTCAGTAGAGGAAAAAGCAGCTAAAGATGTTAAGAATGGCATGACTGCTCTGAATTCAATATGCTGCTTCTGCATAGAAATGGTATGAAGTTAGCCTTCAAATAAATTTGTGATTGCATTTAATGTACATTGCCGTAGGTCTGCAGAAGAACATTAGAAACCCAAAATACACAGTCATTAAATTAAAGATGCTTCATTTCGGGTTATGTTTATGTAACAATGCACAAGACACTGTTGCAGAGAAATGGTTAACACTAATGTAGTCCTTTAACAAACAAACTCCATAGTTTTGTTGCTTGTTTTTTTTTGTTGTTGTTTTTTTCAGAGTTCCAAAACCTTCCTGAATGGTGCATCTCGATTCGGAGTCCAGATGCCAACCTTAAATGCGAAGGAAACCAGCAAATCTCAGGTAAAATATAAACTATTGTTGTGAAAGGATATAGAAGATTTACTAAAGCTCGCTTGAAATATTTACAGTAGATTTACTATTGATAAAGCTTGCTCTTCCTTTTATTATGCTGAAATCTACTTCCATCTTCATACACAAATGTAACTTCAGGTGAGGCAATTAAGCATTGTCTAACATAAATACTGCAAACCGAGCTGAATAAGGTAGCATGCTTGCTCAGTTGGTCTTAACTTGTGATCTTCATAAAACTCCAGCAAAAGTAATGCACTACAAAATATTCTAAAGATAGCCCATTTGAAATCTTTGAACTATTTACTGTGTTTGTCCCCTCCTTGCAGTCTCGCTTCTCTCCCTTTTTGATGTAATAGATGTATGTACTTACGAGATGGAGACAGAGAGTTCTAAATATGAGCAGTTATTCACAGAAATCCTGCCTAAAACTTGTAACCGTAAGTGCTGGTAATTCTCACTGGAAACTGAATTCTGGATTTGTCCATTTGTGGGCAAAAAGACATTTAATCTTGTGATGGACGTTAACTGAAAATTTCCATTGGAAATTTTGTATTTGTATTCAGTACACTTGGTACATCATATCTTGAGAGGGTAACTTTTTTTTTTAAAAAACTTCTTTCAGACTTTTACAGGAAAATAGAAACTTCCTGTTCTTTTCATCCTTTGCCCATGGAAGAATAATCAGTGTTGATGAAAAGGGTTTGAAATTTTTGTGAAGGAAACACTTTACTCAGAATTTTTCATCAGTCCAGCTTAAACCCCCTCTGTACTGAGTTTATTCATGTTCATTTTGAGCTGCCCAAGAGCAGTCTCCAGGTCCAGAAACCATTTGTCAATATTATTTCACAACCAGCTGGAAAGTAAAGGAAGATGTAAAAACATGGAGGTGTCTTTAGACAAATTATGAAGACAATTAAAATATAGTCAGCAAATTAGTAGACAAATATTTCTCTTCTAACTCTGGTAGTAACTCTGATTGGGACCCTCACTGTCAGCCTGTGCAGAGAGCCTACATGGCAAGTGGGCGAGGAAGACGTACCCCTTCGCACGCTGAGCCGTGCTGCCTTGTGAGCAGGACAGTGTGACCACACGGACAACAAAGCCCGAGGGCACTTGCTGGCGATCCCGTCTATTCCTTTTTTATTTTTTTTCTCCATTCTGCCATTTGGGTTATGTGTTTGTAGTGTGGAGGCCTAACAAAGCTTTAAGAAAAAATTTTAAAAAAAAAAAAAAAAAAATCCTTGTTTGTCACTGTTTGGGACACCCCTGGTTTTCTGCCAGTGACAAAAGATAATCTTGTTCAACTCCACTTTGACAGGAGAATCTTTCCTTTTGAGAGTGGTTGTGTTGCAGTTACGCTGAGCTGATTATCGCAGTCAGCTTTTGTGCCTGTACAAACACCAGATGTTTTGCATTTATGAGCTGGTCTCCTCCAAGCACACTGGAATGGCAGCCTTTACTGATTTTTCATCGACCTCTTCAATTACTCTAAAAAGAAAGCAAATATTCAGGATAAGCAGTGATTGAAAGCAGAATGTGATTTTGGCTGCATGACCCAAATACCTCCGTGTGTTCATTACTACTTATATCAGGTTGGCCTCTTAAAAAAATTACACAAAATCGAGGCATAATGAATCCTTCCCCAGAGATCAGGAGTCTGCCATATGCCTAATCACACTCCATGACAAGCTGGCAAGGCTGAACAATATTATCTCTGCCAAGCACAAACTGCTGGTTTTATTTATCATTTAGCTATGTGCAGTATAAAAATCCCATATTGTCGATAAGAGTTTCCAGTGTGAGTTGCTAAATAAGTTATTTGGACTTTGGTCATTTTCACTTCAATATTGAACCCTCTCTTCTTGAATAGGCTTGGAGCTACCTGTCTGAGGTAATGCTGCTCGTTTCTCAGACAATCCTGGTTAGGGTTGCTGTGCGAATTGAGCAAGAGATATTCAATTAAGACACTACCTAGACATGTCTTCCACTGAATCCAGTGGGGAGCTTCACTGCTTAAGGCGCTCTCTTTTCGCACGCTCTTTTTTTCTTCCCCCTCTCCCACCTCTTTTTTTAATTTTTAATGTTAATAGCTGGTGGTTTGAATTGCTACTGTTAAAGTAGTTCAAGTTTTGAAGTTGCTCCAGTACTTCAGAAGATAAATACTTACAGTAATGATGGAGCATCTCGCGTGCCATAGCATGGGCTTGCAGTGCCATGTCAGAGGTCCCTAGATGTTTTTCCTGTCTTCTACTTAATGCTTCATCGAGGTGCAGGGTCTCCTGCAGATCCTGGATCCCATCTACCAATCCTGTGCAAATATTTTGGATGCTGCATGGCAGCTTCTGAAATTATGCTGTCTGGGCTCAGGTGCCCAGATGGTTCCCTGGTGTCTTCTCCTAAATGAAGTTCTTTAAAACCAGAATTTATTTAGAATCTCTGGGTGTAAAATAGCAGAATTGAATTTGTCCAGTGCTTGATTTTTTTTTTTTCTTTCTTCGTCCATCAGCTTACCAAATATTAATCAAAAAATTTTAATCTTTGTTATAACTACTGGAAATGGAATGGCCTGCCATTCTATCCTTACTAACCTACAGCCAAATACATATTTCAGGCTTAATTCTTCACTAAGGCTTTATTCAAATGCACACGAATTGGGAGAAAGACAACAGTATGTAGGATACATCCATAGCTAGTAAAAATACACAGCTAGGTAAGCTTCTCAGCAAGCAGGTGAAAGTGAGGATAGCTACATCCCATCCTTTTTCTGAGTTGGAAAGGAGGTACCAAGAACTATTTATACCTAAAATTTCTTTTTCTATGTACAGCTGTAAGATGTAAATTTCCAGTTCTGTTCTGAGAGTTCATGTCAGTGTGGTAGATGGATAAAAATAACGAGATACACTTATGGCTAGACTGGGATGGCTTGTTCTTCTTGCGTGATAACTTGCTCCACAAGTATTTTTAGCAGCCAGTGGAAGTATTAAGTAAAATCCTTCCTAGTGCTAGAAAAGAACTCAGAATTCACAACTGTAGGTAATATTGGTAAACTCCAGGCTTTTATAATTTGTGGATTGCAATGCACAGGTGAAACAGATGTGAAAAAATAAGTGATTGCTTAGCATAAAGCATTCAGTATCCATAATTCAATTGGAAAGATGGCCTGTATTTAAATTGGTGAATAAGGTGATGTTACAGAGTCTGAAAATATTAAGTCTGGGCTTAATATTTGTACAGGAAGAAGATAATACATGCTTTTATGCAGAAATGTGTTGCAGTACTCTGTAGATTGTCAGTTTTAATTAGACCACATTTGTGTAGTGGGGTAAGGGAAGACTGGAAATTGGTTTATTCCATTGAATTTTACTCTAATATGTGTTTCTTTTCAACGTGAAACTGTTCCACGATAGAACAGAAACTTAATTCCATAATGGAGTGCATGCACTCAACATTAACAACCGGGCTTGTTTCACCTGATATTCTGTATATACTCTACTCGCACTATGTACTCTGTATATACAAATCAAGATATTATTATTAGCTGTAACTTTCTGTGATAAGACGGATAATTTTTTTTTTAATTATTTTGGAATTACCTGATTCCTTGATGCATGTTTTGATGCGTTGTTCCTTTCTTTTTTGTATGGTGTTGCTGGGGCAAATTGCAGGATCCAGAGATGCAGCATTTACTTATTGACTGTGAAAATTGCAGTGTGACATTGAACTCCAGCTCTGTGGTCACCGGGGAAGGTAGACATGGGACATCGGCTATCAGCTTCCTTGGGGCCTTGCGAATACCTGTGAGTACATGTGCTGTTCTTGCCTGTTCCTCTAAGAATTAAGTTTTGCCTCAGAATTTTATTTCCATGAAGTTCTAGATAGAGCAGTAGATGATGTTAACTTTGCATCACAAGCTTTGATTGGCAACTTTGGTGTATATAGGCTAAAGCAGATTCTGGTGGGCTGAGGCCAACTGTATGAGGTTCAACAAGGCCAAGTGCCGGGTCCTGCACTTTGGTCACAACAACCCCATGCAGCACTACAGGCTTGGGGAAGAGTGGCTGGAAAGCTGCCTGGTGGAAAAGGACCTGGGGGTACTGGTTGACGGCCGGCTGAATATGAGCCAGCAGTGTGCCCAGATGGCCA
>NW_009260028.1:12341424-12362654 GCF_000687185.1 Egretta garzetta
AGGTGCTTAGGGACATGGTTTAGTGGTGGGATGTCAGGGTTAGGTTAAAGGTTGGACTCGATGATCCTAAAGGTCTTTTCCAACCAAAGTGATTCTATGATTCTGGTACACAAGACAAGGTGTGCCCCTCTCAGAGGAGGAGTGAAAATAGATACAAGAGTACTTTCTTTCCCAGTGAGCAGATGGCATAGGTTCGTTGGTTGCGTCTTAGAAACGACAAGTATCTAGGCTCTAGTACCCATATAAACTGCTCCTTTTTTATATCATTATATGTTTATATATATTATATAGATAATACATATATAAAATATATTTTTTTATCATTATAACTAATACTAGAGCAGCCTATAATGTAAAACACATTTTTTGCCTCAGTCTTTAATAATATTGGTAGACATTGGGCTGCCTGGTCCCCTGAGTCAGAGGACCATGAGTGCAGGAACAGTGAGTTTCCATTTGTGGACACTGAAATTGTAAGGGATGTTTACAAGTCCATGGGGCCTGATGGGATTCATCCCAAAGTACCGAAGGAGCTAGCGGGTGTTATGGCAGGAACCCTCTCAATGATCCACCAAAGGCCTTGGGAGTCTGGGGAGGTCCCTGCTGAGTGGAAGCCAGCCAGTGTTATTCCAGTCTACAAACAAGGCATGAGAGAAGGCCCAGGGAACTACAGACCTGTTAGTCTAACCTCAGTTCCTGGAAAAATTATGGAGAAGATTATACTGGGTACTATTAAAGAATAACACAATCATCAGTCAACATGGGTTCACAAAGGGAAGGTCCCGTTTAACTGATTTGATATCCTTCTATGATAAGGCCTCACACCTAGCAGATGAAGGGAAGGCAGTGGATGTAGTTTTTCTGGATTTTAGTAAGGCTTTTGATACTGTCCCTCACAGCATCCAAGTTGTCCAACTGTGGGTCCACGGTGCGCTGGGTGAAGGGCAGAGCTCAAAGGGTTGTAGGGTATGGGGCTACATCTGCCTGGCGACCGGTCACCAGCAGCGTTCCTCAGGGTTCAATTCTAGGGCCAGTGCTGTTCAATATATTTATCAACAATGTGGGTGCAGGAATTGAATGCACAATTAGCAAATTTGACAATGATACCAAACTGGGAGGTGCTATTGACTCTCTTGAGGGACAAGAGGCCTTGCAGAAGGACCTAAATTGATTGGAGCATTGGGCGATGAATAATGGCAGGAAGTTTAACAAGTCAAAATGTTGGATTCTGCATCTAGGATGCAGTAACGCTGGGCACAAGCATAAATTGGGAGAGGAGTGGCTGGAGGGCAGCCCTGCAGAAAGGGATCTGGGGGTGCTGGCTGACAGCAGGCTCAAGTGCCAGCAGTGTGCCCTGGCAGCCACGAGGGCAAACCCCATCCTGGGGTGCATCAAACACAGCACAGCCAGCCAGTCGAAAGAGGTGATTATCCCGCTGTATTCAGTGTTTGTGCGGCCTGACCTGGAGTGCTGTGTGCAGTTCTGGGCCCCTGTCATGGTTTAACCCTGGCTGGCAACTCAGCACCACACAGCCGCTCGCTCATTCCCCCCACAATGGGGCAGGGGAGAGAATCAGAAAAGTAAAAGTGAGAAAACTCGTGGGTTGAGATAAAGGCAGTTTCCTAGGGAAAGCAAAAGCCGCGCACGCAAGCAAAGCAAAGCAAGGAATTCATCCACTGCTTCCCATGGGCAGGCAGGTGCTCAGCCATCCCCAGGACAGCAGGGCTCCATCACGCGTAACGGTGACTTGGGAAGACCAACGCCATAACTCCAAACGTCCCCCCTTCCTCCTTCTTCCCCCAGCTTATATACCAAGCAGGACGTCATATGGTATGGAATACCCCTTTGGTCAGTTTGGCTCAGCTGTCCCAGCCGTGTTCCCTCCTAGCTTCTTGTGCACCTGGCAGAGCTGAGAGCTGAGAAGTCCTTGGCCAGTCTAAGCACTATCCAGCAACAACTAAACCATCAGTGTGTTACCAACATTCTTCTAGTACTAACTCCAGAACGCAGCACTATACCAGCTACTAGGAAGAAAATTAACTATGTCCCAGCAGAAACCAAGACATCCCCACAATTTAAAAAGGATGTGAAGGTCCTTGAATGTGTCCAGAGGAGGGCAGCAAAGCTGGTGGAAGGGCTGGCAGGCATGGCCCGTGAGGAGCTGCTAAGGAATCTGGGCTTGTCTAGTTTGGAGAAAAGGAGGCTGAGGGGCAACCTCATTGCTCTTTACAGCTTCCTGAGGAAAGGAAGTGGAGAGGGAGGTGCTGAGCTCTTCTCCCTGGGATTCAGTGATGGGACATGTTGGGAATGGTTCAAAGCTGTGCCAAGGGAGGTTTAGGCTGGATATTAGGAGGAAGCATTTCTTTACCAAGAGTGTGGTCAAACACGGGAACAGGCTTCCTAGAGAGGTGGTCGATGCCCCAAGCCTCTCAGTGTTTAAGAGGCATTCGGAAAACGCCCTTAATAACAGGCTTTAACTTTTGGTCAGCCTTGAATAAGTCAGGCAGTTGGACTTAGACAGTTTTGTAGGTCCCTTCGAACTGAAATACTGAATTCTGTACTAAAGTCTGTTCTAAAAGTTTACTGGTCTTAGTTAATGACATATTGTTATTAAAGATGGAATAGCAGGATGAGTCTATAAGCACTTCAGAACTTCCTTGCATGGCTTCCCTTTCACACTCCTCAACATTGGTTTTAAAAGCTTTAATTTTAAAATCTCTTGTATGGCTCATATTGAGTAGTTTCAGGCAGCCCAAACATTTGGACTGCTGATAAAAGGAAAGGAAGTTTCCTTTAAGTCAGGGACTGTCATCCTTGATTGCCCTCTCAGCTTGAAGCCCAGCAGCTTCAGTAGGTCGCACAAGTAGAATTCTATGCAAATTGATTTGGACCAGGTGTAAATGTAGTGGAGGGAATTCCCAGCACCCACCCACTTATTCCTGCATCTTCTTGGCCTGTCCAGTCTGATCCTCTGTCTCATCTGTTTTTCCTGTGGCAAGTGGAAGTAATGGTAGAAAAACTGCTGCTGCCGCCACCTGGAATCTCTGTAACTGTGGTATTTTTCCTGCCTGCTGTTGGGAAGTGTCACAGCTGTATGTGAAGTAGAGCCAGCTGTGTGCATGTGTTGTCCATGCAGACAACTGAGTGCTCTGTACCAACGATTTAAAAAATGTGATTTCAAAGAAAATGATATCAGATGGTGAGGGGAATGAAAATAGGTTAATTTGGCAGTTTAGCTGCAGCTCTGTGCAGTAAGCATAGTTCTCATGTACCCAGCAGGAAAGAGGATGGAACAAATTAGTATTTTAAATAGGCGTATGCCCTGTCTGTAGCGTACTCTTACCACATACTGATTTGAACGGTGCCATGCTGGTTAGGTAGCTTTTTGTAAAGAATTACACAGTAAGGAAGAAATCTTAGACCCATCTGAAAGAAGGATCTAAATAACACAAAAATCAGCCAATTTCTCTGGAATACACTCCAAACCTTCTAGAATGGTATATAAAACCTCTTTGCACAAGGAAAGTAAGTGATTCAGGTGTCCCAAACATTACCAAAACCTTCCTGTTCATTTTAGTGTTCTCTCTTTGTTCAATTCAGTGCAATTAAAAGAAGAGAAAACACATAAGTAAAATACCCCAGTCTGTTCTCATTGTAAGCTTTGTGCTCTCTGGGGAAAAAAGCTTTTTGGGAATTCTTGAGAGAAAAAGAAAAGCCTAAATGCTTCCTAGAAACCATTTTCATAATGGTCTTTGAAAGCAAATAGCAGCCCCTGTCAAGATACTAACTTCCTATTTTCTTTATTATCAGGGAGTCATAGAGTTCTCCCTTTGTCTTCTGTTTGCAAAGCTGGTGAGCTATACCTTCCTCTTCTGGCTTCCCCTCTATATCACAAATGTAGGTAAGTATCACAGTAAGGGGATACAGAATTATGACTACAGGGTGTCTGGAAATAAGAGCTTGAAATAAATAAGAAAATAAACATTACTGCTTCTGAAATAGGCTATCTTTGATACAGTAGCAGGAGAGTTGTAAGACACCAATGAACATTTCTCAATTTTATGAATTCAGTATTATGAGAGGACACTTTCAAAACAATCAAAAAAAGAATCTGGCTTATCTTCAACAATTCTGAGGATAAACACTGTGCCTTTGGCTATTGCAAACCTATCAAAAAGGTTTACTTTCTAATAATGATTTTACATGATTGAAGTGCCTTATTGAAACATACACAAAAAATCTAAATGAGCTTCTTTATCTGTTTGGTATTGGTTTTTTGTTTGTGCTGTAGAGTGCAGAGAAAGGAGTTCTCCCTAGCCAGAGAAATTAATGTTCTTGTGAGTCATTATGTGACCTTTAAACCCCTAGCTAACAAAAAAAGCTGTGCTGGACAAGTGTGGCAGTAACAACCAGCAGAGACACACAGATTGAGCACTCTGTGAAGGCACATAGCGCTGCAAATCCAGTAGCTAAAGGCTGCTGTCTTTGGACTCAAATAACCACTGCTCCTGCAGGACTGGGTACCTTGAAAGCAGCACGGTTTTAATAGGAAGGTTAATGGTATTTACCACAGTACTGCCACCTGTGCTGTTGCAGAGGTCGGTGAGGTTATGGTAGCACCACTGACACCACTGTTTTAGCACATACTGGTCTTTCAAATGTATTTCAGAGACTTTAAAAAAATACCAAAGGGGTTTAGAAATTCAGCTCCTTTTGAAATTTCACGCTTAACACAATAGGGCTGGGTTTCCCAACTTTCTGATTTACTTTCAGAAATCTGTTCCCATAGCGTATCAGTAACTACATTAGACTAAATGTAAGTATGTGCAAACAGTGGTCTTCACTGCCCATGGCAAACAGTGGATTTAAGGAAATCACTGTCTCTTCATAGTCCCCATGAACTGCACAGTGCATGTTGTGCCAAGAGCATGTGCGTGTGTTGCCAGACGTAATTTAATGATGAATGTTACTGGTCATGTGATGCAGACCCCCAGGATGAGGCTGTACAAGTCATCTAAATGTACGCTGATCATGCTTTTAGAGCAGAGTCTCATGAGCATTTGTTAACTGTTTATGAATCTGTAGCTATTCACTAACGGGAATATCGTTAGTCCAGACTTTAACAATCGACAGCTCTATTCCTTGGACTCTGTCTATAGTTAAAGTGGTAAAATGTCCTGCCGTGAATGTAATTGCATTCAAAAGACTGTATCCCTGAATACCCCGTTATGATACAATCTGTATTTGTTACATACAATGACAGCTTATTCCTGTGACCAGACAATACTGCCATAAGATGCCTTTATCCTAGCATGACAAGACTGTGTTGAGATATCCACATTTTGTAGTCTGGAAATGAGACAAATGTTTTTCTTCTGTTACTAGAACATCTTGATGCCAAAAGAGCTGGGGACCTTTCTACACTGTTTGATGTGGGTGGAATCTTTGGTAAGTTTTATATATTAATACTTCATCTTTAATCAGACCAGTTTAGGAAAAGCTGTGGTACGCACAGCTTACATGTATTATTAGTACTTGTGCCTTATGTCCACTGAAGAAGACTGGCAGTAAAGGTATTAAGTTGGGATCCAGGTTGGTTGTTGAAAATCTAGCAAAATATCTATAGATTGAACAATTCACAGACCCAACAATGTTGTCCAGCACAGACTGTAAGAGCCAAATATTGTGGAATCTTTTAGCTCCATCAGCTCTGGCCCATGAGTCTTGATCATGCAACCTGACAAAATGTCTTCCTTTTATCACTCTAACATAACAGAACTATCCCAGCTTGTACAGTTGTGTATTTTTTTGTGGGCACAGAGGTGAATGGCCATAGGGGTTTTTGTGTTTTGGTTTTTTTTTCTTGATGTTTCATATAACTGAATGTGATAAAATTGGGAGATTGTAATAATAATGAGGATGAGACTATTCCTTTGCAATTTGTGAGGTGACCACTGAATAATTAAATTTTTTTATGCCAGTGCAGACAGTATAGCTCACAATAAAACTAGAATTGTCATCTTGATGCCCAACTGATTTGTGTGACCCGCTGTCCCCCTCCACTCCCCCACTTACGGAAATAAGCCCTATATCAGTCTGTTGGAAAATGATGCTCATGCTGGAGAATACTGGATCAAGAGCTATGTAAATTCTGGTAGTTCAAGATGCAGGTGTCAAGGTGTGTTGCAGTTACTGTTCCAGACTTGTGCTGGATGTGACACTTGCTATTTCTCATTGCATCCCAGATAGCTGGAAGCCAGAGGTGTTAGTGCCTTAGAGATGTGGGTGACTTTTCAGCAATATCTTATTCCACTGTGAATACAATCTTAACAAGGTACTAAGTGCTGCTTAGACATTTGGCATTTACATTTAAATTCAAGTGAGCACTTTGGAGATGGGCAGCTTGGAAGGTAGAGGTAGGCCCAGTGATATTTAGGAATCTGCAGAATCCAGAGAACTTCCTCTCCTCCCCTTACCAAGGTCCCTTTATATCATATTGGCAGGTCTTTCCCTCAGGCCTTCCAGCCCCCTCCTGCCACACACTGATTAGTACTTCTGTGTACAGTTGTTGGCAAACACAAGAAGTAGGGAACAGTAAAAGGTGACTGCCTGGAGAGAAAAATATTTCATTTGCCCCAAGATCTAGAATAGCTCATTTCCCCCCAGTTGCAGTGTGACATGGACACAGCCAAGTCTATTGTTGCATGTGAGGAGTTGAGACCAGTGAGTAGCTGGGCACAGCTGGATTCCAGAGCGCCAGCAGTGGGGCCACGCGGCACCTGGTGAAAAGGCTTTTTGCATTCAAAAGCAGCCGAACAATGATTTCTAAATATTTCTTCCACCTCTGTTCCGCCCCTGCCCCGTCATCTTGGATATTTGGTTGGCATAAACAATGAGGAAGAACAACTGTCTGCTTCTGTTATTTTCCAAGTCAAAACCGGTTGTGTTAATAAGGATATTGCTAAGTGCGAATTATGTTGTCAGTCTCATGCTCTGTGCTGCTATGTATAACTGTACATTAAAAGTCTGGGTTGGTTTTCATTAAGCGTAACCGGTGTCTTTTGTGTAAAACATGCACAGAATGTTTTCCTCACACATATCTCTCCTCTTCCAGGTGGAATTTTGGCAGGCCTTATTTCAGACAGGCTGGAGAAAAGAGCATCAACCTGCGGAATGATGTTATTGCTCGCGGCACCCACAGTAAGAGTTTGCCCCTCTCTTAAAGATGCAGCTAGGATTTTGACAGCATTCCTTGGGAAGTTCTGCAAACAGCATCTTCTAGCTTGGATATAAGGAGTTCAGGCCAGGTTAAAAACTGGCAAGTTGAGCATGTGAGCAAGTGTAGATGTTGGGCCTGCCTTTACTAAACAAGCAGATAAGTCTAGTGCATTGCCTATTACAGGACTATGGAAATTTTATCAGTCTTTGGTGTCCATTCTGGCCAAAATTTTAGGTGCTCAAAGATTAAAATTTCTGTGCTGTAATTATTATGGTGAATGGAGTTAAATCCAGTTGGTGGACAGTCAGAAGTGGTGTTCCCCAGGGCTCAGTATTGGGACCAGTTCTGTTCGATATCTTTATTAACTGTCTGGACAAGGGGATCAAGTGCACCTTCAATACGTTTTCAGATGACTCCAAATTGGATCTGCTTGAGGGTAGGGAGGCTCTGCAGAGGGACCTGGGCAGGCTGGATCAATGGGCCAAAGCCAATCGTGTGAGGTTCAACAAGGCCAAGTGCCGGGTCCTGCACTTTGGTCACAACGACCCTGTGTAACACTACAGGCTTGGGGAAGAGTGGCTGGAAAGCTGCCTGGTGGAGAAAGACCTGGATGTACTGGTTGAGAGCCAGCTGAATATGAGCCAGCAGTGTGCCCAGGTGGCCAAGAGGGCCAACAGCATCCTGGCTTATATCAGAAATAGTGTGGCCAGCAGGAGCATGGAAGTGATCATGCCCCTGTACTCGGCACTGGTGAGGCTGCACCTTGAATACTGTGTTCAGTTTTGGGCCCCTCACTACATGAAGGGCATTGAGGCGCTGGAACATGTCCAGAGGAGAGCAACAAAGCTGGTGAGGGGTCTGGAGCACAAGGCTGGTGAGCATCTGAGGGAACTGAGGTTGTTCGGCCTGGAGAAGAGGAGGCTGAGAGGGGAGCTTATCGCCCTCTGCAACTGCCTGACAGGAGACTGTAGTGAGGTGGGGATCGGTCTCTTCTCCTAACAAGCAATAGGACGAGAGGAAACAGCCTCAAGTTGTGCCAGGGCAGGTTTAGGTTGGACATTAGGAAAAATTTCTTCACTGAGAGGGTTGTTAAGCATTGGAACGGGCTGCCCAGGGAAGTGGTTGAGTCCCCATCCATGGAGGTATTTAAAAGATGGGGTGCTTAGAGACATGATTTATTTGTGGGATAGCAGTGTTAGGTTAATGGTTGGACTTGATGATATTGAAGGTGTTTTCCAACCTGAACGATTCTATGATTCTGTTGGTAAAGTGGCAGTTGGACATACGAGGTGCATTTTTTCTTTAAGTTTTGATTCTTTTGTGAACAGTCTTCTGTGCTGTGTTGAAGCTGGCAATTTGAGAGTTTAAAATTGAGAGGTCTCATAACACAGCCCTTTCTTCTGAAAGGACACATTGAGGAATTAGGAGCACATCCCTTACCTCCCTTCTCTTTCCAATCAACCAACCATCCTGCTGTGGTCTAAAAAGGCTTAGTAAAACCTAGGATGCTAGATCTAGCGTTCACTCTCACTTTTCATCCCAACTAAGATAGATAGTTTTTTAGTTAGCATGGGAAAAATAGGGAACCTAAGAGTAGTACCTATGTTGGTATTCAGTGTGTTTGTTTTTTTCTTTACAGTTGTACATGTTCTCTGCTATCAGTAAAATGGGCCTTGAGGCTACTGTAGGTGAGTATTTTTAAGTCATTTTCTGCCTGCCTTTATGTGAGCTTTTCATTTATGATCCTTTGATGCCCTTTCCCCTTTCCCCTTTTTTTTTTTTTTTTTAATTTTATTTTTTTCCTGAGAGGAGGAAGTATGGAATCAAATTCCCTAGTCCTTGTCTTGCAGGCTTTTTATGGGGTAAGGAAGAGGGCTAGGAAACAAGTAAGGGGTGGCATGAGAACAGTGACTTAATTTATATCAGTAGTCTTCCTTTCTGGAGCTTGTTGTGTCAGCACAGGCTTTACTATATTCTCTGTGCCCAATGTCAGAAGTGTTTAAAGACTACTTTGTAGTATCTTTGACAGCAACATTAACTTCACTTGTTTAGTCTGAATTAACTTGTGTCTTTCTATCTGTTACCTCACAGCAAAAGTTGAAACGCAAGTGCTGACAGTAGTGTCTCATTTACCTAAAGGCCTTGTTACGGTTTAGGGCCCTCTGGTGCTTGGTGCTGTACAAGCAGAGAAGGGACTTATGGGTGGGTCCCTGTAAGCATCCCCTGCTCTTAGGGTCAATTTGGTCAGACTTTTCCCTTTCTCTGACCTACCAGTATCAATAAAGGCCCTGGGAAGTGCCTTTTGACTCAGCCCTGTCTCCTCTTACATTTGAGAATTCACGTCATGGAGTAAGCATTGCGGGGAGATACAAATACATGTTGCTTTTCCTCCTTTCCCAATTGTGTGATGGGGCCAGGGAAGCCAAGGAAGGATTAAACCATTTGAGAACCACAGGCTACGATGTTTCCTGTTGCTATGGTTAACAGTCATTCAGGCGACTCATATTTTCCATTTTTGTCCCATTTGCAACAGTGATGCTGCTTATCAGTGGTGCCCTGGTGAATGGCCCTTATGCACTGATCACCACTGCTGTCTCTGCTGACTTGGTGAGTTTGGCTTCCCCTCTGCTTGCAGTGTAACAGCTTTGGCCTCCAGAGAGAGCCCTTTGACTTCTGCAGGGTTGTCAGTGAAGGGGCTGCATTGTCTCAAAGCAAAGGGATAAGGAGCTGGACAGGCAGTGCTGAACTCTGCCATTGAGATTGTTTCAGAGTTCATGTATTAATGAGTGTTATGCTTGTGAGAGGCCTCTAAATTATTCTTGCCTACTAACAAGACAGCCCAAAGTGAATGTGAAGGTTGCATGGAAGGTCAAGTCTCTGTACAGGTGCCTTCTTCCCTTTTATACTTCGCATCTTTAATTGAGGGGAGGGGCTGTGTCTGTGTGAGAGATGAGCTGGAGACCTAATTTCCATCAGCATGGAAAGCTATACACGGCATGTACCCTTACTTTTTTCCATGCTACCCCTCTGTCATGTCTCTGTACTGTTACTCTGGTTGCTGGCACTTCCAGCTGGATCAGGTTGGTCTGTCACAAATGTTGTGTGAAAACATTGACCCTGGTACCTTCCATTAGGTAGGCTTTGGAAGGTGGCTTTCAAAGGTACTCATTCCTTAAGGTACAAAGAAGGGGCAAAAGTCCTCTAATAACAAATGCTCTAAATATAAGAAAAGGAGCAGGACAGAAATCTCCAAACATGCTCTGGAGTCCTGTCCTTGACCTTGAGGTCTTGGCCAGACAAAGAAGGCCACCATGCATTGCTCATTTTCTTCTTAGCCTTTTTGAAGGGGCTGCTAGCTAGAAGGTGGGGCATGACATAGCAAGATCCCTACCTGGCCCTTGGGAAGAGGGTTGAAACTGCCAACCAGTTCCTAGGATGACAGCAATCAAACATCTGACACAAGCAAATGTAAATCGCTGATTACCTTGGCTGTGTTCTCCTCAGTGTACTGTCTCTGAACTACTCAATTTTTCTGTCTCTCTACAAAGTCACTCCCTTTATCAGTTGTTTTGCTCTGAAGACCTGGCTTTTAAAATTGGGACTGAACAGCTTCTTTTGGCTCAAGAATTCTCTGAATTAGCATTTCAGTATATCTTCATAATTCTGGTACTCTAGTATTCCTGTCACAGCAATGATCTTTTTTTTTGTTTGTTTTGGTTTTTGGGTTGGGTTTTTTGTTTTGTGTTGTTCCACAGAGCTTTGCTGTATTAGCAGGGGAAAAGAGGGCTGTGGAAACAGCTTTGCAGCGTAACGCAAAGCTGAAGTGCTGTCCTTGTTGCTTGAATCCCCAGTGTGCAGAACAGAAAGCTTCTGGGCTCCTGTGGTTTGAATAACATGATGTAATAAAGGAGAACACTGTAGGCAACAGGTTGATGAGGTAGAAGGCTTCTTGAAGCACTGACAGAAGGGTCTGAGCTAGGATATTGAAGGCATCTTCACAATGTACATCTAATGTGGAAGGACGTGAGCTTGCTGATGTTGTAAGGACTTCTTCAGAGTTCAGATGGGTCTAAGCAGTCTTTGTCACTTTAGGGTACCCATAAAAGCCTGAAAGGGAATGCAAGAGCCTTGTCCACAGTGACGGCAATCATCGATGGAACAGGATCTGTAGGTAAGCCTGAGCTGTAAGGTAGCCTGCTTGAGCTGTAAGGTAGCCTGCTTTAGCTGTGGTCGGGTTAAAACTAAGCATCTTTGAGAAACTAGCCTCTCTCCAATTCTCATTTTGCCAGGACTTGATACAGCTTTGGAAATGGGGAGTAGAGCAAACTTAGCCTTAAACCTTTCTAGTGGTCCCACACCTGAGAGAGGAAGAGGGTGATAGACTGATACTGAGCACAGACAGCAAAAGTAGATGCCATTGGGTCGTTTCTGAGATCCAGGATATTTTATTCATGCCCTTCATGCTGGTAAGTGGAAGGAAAAACTTGAGTAGGATTCAGCTTTATACTGGATGGGCATTTTGTTGAGCCAAAAGTAGGCTTTTCTCAAACTGCTAGTCTTCCACCTTCCTCTGTGTTAGGTTTCCCATTGGCTTGCAGCTGTGCCAGTAATGTTTTGCACTTGCTGGGACCTTTTAATACGTACCATAATACTGAGTGAACTAGGTTGAAAAACTGGTATTCTAACTCATAACAACTCTCTCTCAGCATAGTAAATCTTGGGTTGCATCATTCTGACAATATCAATATTATATTTTAGGTGCGGCTGTGGGGCCTCTCTTAGCTGGTCTTATTTCCCCATCTGGTTGGAACAACGTGTTTTACATGCTCATGGTGGCAGATGCATGTGCCTTGCTAGTAAGTCTAAATACTGTTTAGTTGCCATGTATTTCCTTTGTGCTAAACTGTCTTAAAATGCAAATTTTCCTTTTGCAATTTCAATATTCCGTCTTACAAGAAACTTCCAATTGTGTAGAAAATTTTCAATTAAAGAGCAAATCTGCTCATTTTGAAATTCTCATCTAATTTTAATCAAAAGTGCGGATTAGTTCTGGTGCACTTCAATTTCTGAGCAAATACACATCTGTTAATTGCTGGCTGAGCAGGTTACAGCAGGTGTAATTGTAAGTAAACCTTCATATATAGACCTAGAAGATGCCTCAGATTCCACTCACGGAAGAATTACTTCTGTTTTCTTTAAAGCCAGTTTAGCGAAGCAGTAACAAATGTTTTGCTGTATTGCTATGTCACCAAAAGCACTGCGGTAATGAAGCTGTTGAAAGTTCATAAATCAGATTCTCCAGATGGGCCCTAAAACTGCAGTACTAGGTTAGACGAAAAACTGGCATCCTAACTTTTGACAGTAATCAGGAACAGATGTTTAGGGAAAAGGGGTGCAACACACGCATGGTGGCTTGGTACAGAGCACATCCGTTTTCCTTTTTAATCCTGTCTGAGATCCTCTATGATTGATAGGAAGATCTGAAAAGGTGGGGTGTGTTGTTTTGGTTTGGTTTTTTTTCACTTCTGACTTGCCCTGCTTTGCTTTAAAGACCAAAGAAGACACAAGATGAGGCAAGGCAAGTCTTGCTGTACCTTTGAAGTCAGCTTGCTGCACCCACCTGTAGGTTAGCCTGTAGGTTACGTTTTTGCGTTTGCGACTGATTTCCCTGGACAGCGTCTGTACCAGCTTAGTTCTCCAGCAGAGCAGAATGCTGCTATGACTAACCTGAGAGATGTCTTGAAGTGTCACCTGCTTGTCCTCTCCTTTTGAAGTCCTGGGTGGAAGCAGTCATGACAGGGCAGGCTGGCTGTGAAACACTTCAGGAATACTCCTTCCTCCGCACTGGCTGTGCCCAGACAAAGCCCCGTGCCTGCACGGTATTGCACTGAGCAATGTGCTCCTGCAGAGGAGCTAATGCTGAGTGCGTCAGACCACTCTTTCTTGACACGAAGGGAGCACAAAGTCTTGCTTTGAGTTAAGACTGAGGTTTTTTTCCTGAATTCAAATTAAACCCCAAATCTTAAAGTAAATTTTTCCACATTTAAGATGTGAAATCTCTGGAAATTAAGTAAATAAATTAGGTAAGTTAGTAGTTGAAGTATGTTGCCACTGGTAGTCAGCAGCTCTATAAATCCTGATTTGTGCTGTTTTCAGTATTAGGTATTCCATGCTGCAGAATGAGGTTTGGGAGATTGTTGTAGTTTTCCCAAGTAGACTTAAAGTTCTGCTTTTTTTCTTTTGTAGCTATTTATTAAAACTAAGTGACAAAATCCCACATTTCTTTGCGGCATCAGTTAAAATGCTTTTGTAAAGCTCTGTTTTTGAGAGGGTGGACTCTGTGCTGTTGAAGTAAATCCTGGTTTTTGTAACTCTTGTTCTTCTTTTCCTGTTCTTTGCAGTACAGCATGCAGATGCCTGTGTTCAAATGTTATTTCTTCAAAGATATCTGGGGGGCTTTAGCCTCTTACGTGGTGTTCAGTTCTGTCATTCTTGGCCTCTCCCTTACCTCTGAAATGTTAGGTTTAACTTCTTAAAACACCAATACTTCTAATAGTGAAGAAACTTCTGTTTCTAACAGTGAGTCTCTGAGGATAAGGAAAACTGTTACAGTGAGGAACCCTGGAAGTTCTAATTCTGTCTTTAATGTACATGGGTTTCATCAAATTTTATTTGTAAAATCACTTTCCTGGGTACTATGTTAGTGCACCTTTTAAAGTGCACTTGGAAGTCCTGATCCTGCACAGGCAAGTAAACGTGACTGACTTTACTTGTCTTGACTAATTGTGTGATTAAAGCTTTTCACACACACAGTTGTTTTTCAGAATAGCAGCTAAAATACTTTTAGGCTCCAAAATTTCTATCTGCCACGTTTTCTTGAAGTCTTGGGTTCCCTCTGCTGGTTTCTTTACATGTCTGCTGGTAAAGCAGCTTTGGAAAGCCATGCTGGTTTTTATAAAGAAATTGATCTCTCACTTGCAAAAAGGAAATTACTTTCCTCTTGCTGATTAATTGTGAAAACTCCTCTTCCAAACATTGACTGAACGTCTGTAAATTTTTTTTTTTTTAACTGAGTTCAGCATTACAGGGTAATGTTTTAAATGAGGAACTCTTCAAAGAACAATGAACATATTATCCTGAAACTTAGCTCATTGGTATAGCTGTATAGATACTAACACAGATACTGTGGCTGTTTTTACAGTTCTTACTGCGTCTTATTCAGAAGGAACTTCGGTGTAATGCAGATCATACCCTGTAAGTGTTATGCATGGCTGTTGCTCTTTAATAACAGTTTTAAAACACATTACCAAGCCTTTGCCCCATACTACCTAGATGTAGACTTGAATGTGTTACAGTTTCTGTATGTCCATTTTTGTATGTTTTAATTTAGCTTCAAAAGAGTAATGTCAGTTTGATGTTTTCAAATCATGAACATTTTTCTTTAGAACATATTATTTTGAGAAGTATCTGAAACCCCATTTCTGTCACGGTCTCTTGGTTATGGTTTGTTTTTTCCCAAATATGTAATTTCCTGGATTTCATCATTGTGCATGCGCATGGGGAATAAGAAAGTACTTGATTGCTTGCTCTGTGTTTATTAATAATTTCAAGTGTAACTTTTTCCGAAAGGGTGATTGAGTTTACAGTGTTTTGAATTGAGGGGAAAAAAAAAATAATCCACTGAATCAATGGGGTTACGCTTGGTTACACTTGCATATGCAAAATATAAATTGAGCCCCTTGGTTGTAGTTTTGGAGAAGTAAAACGGACAGAGAATAGAAAAACGCGTGGCAAGGGATAGATCCTCCATTTTGAAGTTAGTGGCTGTTAGCCCTCACACCTTAACTTTTCCTGCCTGGTTGCTGTTCATTTCCAGGTTTAAAGAACACTGAGCTACGAGACCGGATTTGGAATAAGGACTGTGCCAGTGATCAGAGCTCTTCCCTGAAAAACAAACTTCATGGAATGCATTATTCTATGTTTAAGAGATTCTGTTTGGTGAAGAACTTTGCACGTTTACTGGAAACAATGTGAGAAATACAACTGGTAAATCCCTGAAGCTCTTATTTTTGCACATGAATAAGTACCTCAGGATGGCAGCTATTCATCAGATGAAGAAACTGGAACTTTGGGAAGGTTTTTTGCAACGCGTCTCAACTGAGCCAAAGAGAAATACCAAGTGCCTTTTTATTTCTTTTGATAGGATGTTTTTAATTAAAATGCTGAACTCTGTATTTTCCAAAAACAAGTCAGAACTAGAGCAGAAGGAAGTTGAAATCATAACAGTCTAGCAGTGAAATGTCCCAGTGTCAGTGAGCAAAGCATGTATCCCTTATGTCATCTTGCGCACATCGAGGGCATCACTTTATAGCGACAATACCAGCTGATTATTAAGATGCACTGCTATTAGTATTTTGAAGCTGCTCAGACAATAATAACCTCACCATATTATTAGGTTTTAGCTACTTGTAATCCCAAGGACAACATCCAGCCTTTTGGTAGGTAATGAAATGGAATTTACTGTTGCAGTGTACCACGGTTAGCAGTCTTCTCGGACTCTCTGGATGGATGTTAGCCCTTAATTAGGATTGTGCAAAAAAGAGTCCTAAGCAACAAAAAGTGGATTATGAGTCAGAATTTCCAGGGCGGGGGGTAGGGAGGGGAGGCGGGCTCTAATGGTTTTCAGGGCATTATAAACTGGTTGTGCAAACGTCATGTAATTGTTGTGCTGCTCCTCTTGGCTGGGTTGAAATGAGAGGAGATTCCTTTGGGGTGGCAGAGAACTGTGAGCTGCTGTGCTTTAGCACTACGGGATTCAACAGATGGGCTGCTTTAGTGCTCGCTGCCACTGTGGTCTCTGTTGGGTACTCCCTGATTTCAGTGCTGGTGTGTGCACGTGGAAGTCATTGTCAGATCAGGGCCTTAATAACCAGAAATCTCTTTCAAGTGGCTAAGTTCAAGTGGCTCTGAATTTCAGATTTGGAGCCAAAATATCAGAAAAGAAAAATTACCTAGTTGGTAGGTTCTAAGAGGACATTTCAGTAAGTAGTGTTACCCAGCAAATAGACAGTTAATGTCTTCAAAACATATCGTTTCTTTGTACAGTTATCTCCTTTGCAAAACAGATGTTTCTGTGATTTTTTTTTTTTTAGGATGTACAAAGTATAAAAGGAATTTTTTTTGTATAAGGTGTTTATACTTAGATCATGAAGGCTAGATAATTTAAACTATTCTTAACTGTATTTATTAAAGCTCTAGACATACGTCTTGTTCTGAGCTATGCTCTAAGTTTTGTGAAACAATGCAGTAGTCTTTACACTTGATTAATAAAACAGCAGACTAATAAAATAGCCCTGTGAAACATGGAGAAATGTCTCAGCAGCTGCTGGTGGTGTTCCATGTGCTGGCACAACACCTCATTTCCAGGGCTGTTTTGTAATTATTCAGTCTTTGAGTTACGTACCTGGTTTGATTCAGCACGTGCTTTATGCTTCATTTGAACAGTATAAGAATGTGTTCGTTTTTTACTGTTCTGCTGAACAAAGATACAGGGGACAAAACTCAGGCCCACAAAGACGTACGGAGGGTACCAAAGTCTTTGCAAGTGAATGCTCTGCGTAGGTTCTCAACCTGCAGTGACCTGGATGAATGGTTAACTTCACGCGTTTTGAGGAAGCCTGTTGAGGCCGGTGGGGATACTCAACATGTGCATTCGTAAATCTGTGCTGTGTTTGAGCTTGAGGCTGTAGTTAAATGCGACAGAATTCTGCAGCAATGTTACTTGAAAGGGCTTCTGTGCCGGTGGCGTGGCACGCTGCCCCTCACTCGGCCAGGCTGACTCTGGGGGACTGCTAGCTGGACCAGGGGGACTGGTCTTGCCTCTGGTGGGGGAAAAATAACATTACAACCCCAAAACAGCTGTACTGGCACAACTTCAATGGCTGTGTGAGGAGGGAGGGATGGAGGACTTCCCTAGACGAACATGTCAATACCTTCCCCACAAAAAGGTGTGTGGAGCTACGTACTAGTTGATCGAAACACATTAAACTCTTAAACTCTGCTGCACTCAGTTTTTGAGAGGTTGTTCCCTATGGGCTGAAGTCTTAGGATATAATGCTTTTGGTTGTATTTAATAGTTACAGGTTGTAACGGTATTTAACTGTGTTTGGGATTTTACATGTTTTACTTGTTGGGGCTGCTGCTGTTATTTATTTATTTATTTGGATAGCTTTTGCACTGCAGCGACTCGGGTGTGGGATGATGACAGCATTGGAGGCGCCAGGCTGAGTCCTTCCTTCCATCGATTGTAGGGGGGAGGTAGGATTTGTAGTGTGCCGATGTCTCTTTCCTTGCTTAATGCACAGCATTTCAGTTCCTCCCAGCTACGAATCTGTGGGACAAAAAGATAAAAAGATTTGCTTCTCTTTCTTAACAACCCTAGGGTTCCCCCAAGTTGTGAATAAACTTTGTGTTTTGTTAGTGTCGGGTGTCAATATCCATTAACGTGGAAATGAGCAAGACTGACAAAATTTTGTGTGTGGAAATGTGAGTGACCAGTAGGTAGAGCCAAACTGAAATATGACTGCAGGGTTTGTTTGTTGTTTTTTAATGCTGATTATTGTGAATTTTATCCATTTACTGTCCTGTGTTGAATAAAAATAGATTCTGCTTTAAAATGAGAAATGTCGATCACTTCATCTTTTACATCTCCTTGAAGAAGTGCTCCACGTATTGGTTGGAAGGATAGGCATCCCTGCTGGGACAGCGCTCCTGTCTCTCGTGAGGGTGATGGAAATGGTTCACAAGGAGAACAAATTAGAACCTTTTGTTTTGAAAACAGTGCCCTTCTCAACTTGAACACCCAATGTTTTTTTCATTTTGTGGGATTGTGGGTTGGACAACGTCAGTATTTCCAATCAGCTGCATCAGATGGGTGTATTCTGCCTACTTATTTTGTTCTAGTAGGGAAGGAGGACACTCACCTAAGTCAGGGACCGAGTCCAGCTCCTACAGCATAACCATAAGGTGACTTTTTGTTGTTGTCTGCTTTGCTTGCCATTCAATTCTTAAGGAATTAAAATTGAAAGGCTTCACCTTTTCTCTCTAGCTCTAACCATCTTGATTGTTTATTGTCTTGATTCTGTTACGCTGTTTGATAGGGTTTGTGTGCCCCTACCAGAGATACAGCATCCAAACAACCGATGTGCTGGGGGAAAACTGCTTGGAAAGGAAAACAATTTCCGTTTAGAAAAAGGTGTCTGAGGGTCTTGGACAGAATTTCTCATCAAAATCTACCCAAGGTGCCTCCCAGGAATAGGCAAGTAATAGCTGGAGCGTCTTACAAAAGAAGAGAGACTCGGATCCAAGTTTCCTTTCTGCCTGATTGGAAGCAGGAGCCTCCAGCAGAGCACTTGCAGCCCCGTGAGCGCGCTGGCCGTTGCTGCGGTGGAGGTTTGTCTCCGTTGTGCATAGGAAGGGCTTACAGGGTGGGAAGAAGATGAACAGGTAGCAGGGAAGGTGGTGGTGTGTTCACAGATCACTCTGAGACTTCTTTTGCCTCTAAGGTGAACTGCTAACCTGCTCCACGTATCACACCTACTCCTACATGTTTTGCCAGTTAAGAGATTCCATAAGGGAATTCTGCCATCCGCTTCGGGAGGTTACTGCATGCATTTCTGGCATAATATCCTGAGAATAACAATGGGAATCCTCCACGTGTGCATGTGCCAATGTCACGCTGCCTCAGGCTTTGGCTGACCTCATCATGTTTACGCTTGAGAATCCGGTTGCTGCTGGTAGGTTCCTCCAGGGACTGATGTGTGAGCTTGTTTATATAAAGTGCTGCTCAAAATTAGGTAGACCTAAGATGGTATAAATGAAATCGGAGGATGTTCAAGAGCTGTTGGAGGTGACTGTCCTTCATATGGAATTACTCTGAGGAAGGTTGTTTACAATCCCATCAAGTGATGAGGCCCAGAATTGGTAACGGTGGTGTTCTCTGGTCAGAATGAAATTTTATGGCCTTGCATGTTATACAGGAGGTTAGATTAGATTATTTCATGATTTGTCCCAACCTCAGAGTTCATCTGATACCGTGTTCTGATTGCTGAACCACGTCACTTTTGCCTCACAGCAAGCCTGGTTGTGATTTTTGTTTTGCGCTCTGCTAAACTAGCCGCACGATGGCACGGGCTCTTCCTCCTCCCCTCCTCCCGGGGCTGGCCCTGCCTGCAGAGGGGCGGCAGGCGGTGTGCTGGGAGGTTTGCTTCTGCGGGCTCTGGGGCTTCCGTAACCTTGAGCTACATTTTCTGCTGTGCCGAGTTAAAAATCTGTCATCCTTAAAGCTGGGGAGGCGGAAGGAGAGGATTTAACTGCTGGTATGCTTCAGCCTCGTGTCCGGTGACCTTAACGGTGTATTCTGTCGCACTTGACTTAGAGTTTATTAAGTTTGATTGCTATAAAATATTGGTTGTTCCCTTGTGCGTCTACCTTCTTTTGGTTAGTTTCCAGTTTGGAATAAGGAGAGAATTAGTTAACGTCGACAGCTGATGCTTGGGGTTTGTTTTTATTTTTTCCTCTGTATTTCTCTCTTGGTGCAGTGTACCAGTTATCCTTCTGCTGCAGTCAAACTTTTGCAGCTCTGTAAACTGTGAATACAAGAGCCAAACCTTCTCTAGGTACATTTCAGGGAACCTACTCATCTCCTGCATCAGATGATTAGCTGTCAAAAATGTGTTGAAAGTCTCTTTTGATGCTGTAGTTAACTAGAGGATTCTAAGGCTGTTTTCTTCACCTCCTGATGATACTCCCTCTCCCTCCTTCTCTTATAAAAAGCAGCCGGCAAATATTTAGCCACATTTCCACAATACTCCCTTTGGTCCAGTTGTTTCTTTCAGGCAGAGGAGGACACTACACTGACTTCACATGTACTGCCATGTAAGTCTAAATATTGAAACGCTGCTAGGAGGCTGATGCACCAGGCAATGTGTCTCACCTAGGTGGGATTGCAAAAAACGTTTCCTTCCCAGTGGTTGATGACTGTCTTCACAGCAAGCTGTCCCAGCCATTCAGAAATGCAAGGCAATTAAGAACTCTCTTCATAAAAAAATTATTTACATTACGACTTCACATCATAAGGGACTGTCTTTCTGCTTGAGAGTCGAGACATGTATTCTGTGCCATACGATAAGGGTACATACATGCACATCTATGGAATATCCTTGCTTGTGGCTGTTCAGTAACTCCAGATGTAAATAAGTACAAATGAGTCTGCCCCCCCTCCCCAGGTATATCTGCATGTCAATGAGGTTTCAAAACAAACAAACAAAAAAGCAAAGGGAAGTAAAAGTACCCCTTAGCTTAAGTCAGCAGAAGGCTGCAATCAAGAGCCCAAACAGATTTCATCTGAAAAGGAGCAAGGGCCTTTATGTGAAAAACTGGCTACAGGTAAAGGAAGGAAGTGCAAAGACAGAATGGTGTTCAGTTTTGGAAATTAAAAGAAAGGGGAGGACATCGAGCGATGACACGTAATTAAAATGCAGGGTGTAATTGGGGTGCTACAGAAATGTGAATGTGGCATGGGGTAATGGTAAAAATGCAAAGGCCGCACAGCGCGAAAGACCGAGTTGACTGGGAAACTAGGAAGAGAAGTGAAAATCTGGTGTTGGGATACGAAAAGGTGGAGGGGAAGAGCCCCTGCGCCCCAAAGGTCCTGCATGCTGAGCAGTGTTTGCAGGTGGGAGCAAGGGGGCTGCTCTCCCCATCTGCCTCTGGTGCGCACCAGGCTTGGCCTCAGGAGGGCCTGGGACCCCCAAGGGACAAATCCTGAGGGTAGAGGGCTGCTGTGGCTGGATGTGGAGCTGGTCAGCTGCTGGGCCCCTTCCCACATGTTATTTAGGTATACATAACCCGTAAGGTAAATAGATGCTTTGGCCTGAACAACCTGATTTCTCAATTGCCAGAGGGTTCACGTCAAGTTTGGCATTTTTGTGCTCATGTCTGTAGCTTTTAC
>NW_009260028.1:12362665-12368644 GCF_000687185.1 Egretta garzetta
CCCCATCTCCAGGAACCAGTTGATTGCTGTGTTTGTAAGAAACGCTTGTGAAGGTTGGGGTGATGTCCTCTCCCAGTGCTGGAGTGACCCGGGGCTTGTGCAGGTCCCTGTGGAGCCATCGCAGGATTTGCATCCAGTAGCATTCAGTTGATTTTTCACTTTTTTGGCATCAGCGTGCTCCTTTGCTCGTGCGATGGCAAGCTGGACACAGGGTTGTCTGAGCAGCTCGTGGAGGACCCGAGTGGGGCTGAAATTTTGGATGTCCTTTCCAGGCAAGGTGCAGGCCTGTCCCTGTGCAGCCCACTTTGAATTACTTCTGTCATCTTCTGGTGACTAGCTATTTTAACCCAGGCTTAGAGCTAGAGTTAGTGCTTCAAAAAGAAACATCTCAGAACCTGAAGTTCTTCGATACTTGTATTTATATAGTGTCATACTAATTGATTCTCCTGCTCTAATGACATTTATAGTGTGTTTTTAAAAATACAACAGAAAAATTTGAGCTAAAACTTAGCTCTCATTCTTCCTCACCCCTGCAGGTCCCTTTCTTGCATAAACCTTGCCTTGCAGTTGTAGGGTTTCTCCCAGTATTGCGGAGTACGGATTTCATATTTGTTAGGAAATAGGCTTTTTGTGGCCTGCCATCTATGACTGAGCTAATTTATTTTTTTCATTGTTTCACATAAAGATTCACAGAAGGGAAAACCTTGGCGAGGTGATATTGGATAGATGAACTGTGGCAGAGCGGGCTGAGGTGAGTTCTTTAACCTTTCCCAGCCGTGAGCGCAGTTGTACTCACAGGCTGCAGCAAAGATGTGTAATCCCTTCCAGCCTTTCGTCCTAGAAACTGATTGCCCTTTTTCCGTGTGTAGCTCAGGAGCAAGCCTTTGGAGAATCCAAAATCCTCATTTAAGTCCTTGCTGTCTTGGGTACTGAAGTTTTTTTAGTTTACCTGGTACCTAAATCCTTACAGGTGTCCTGAATTTCTTAGGTTATTCAGAAACAAGCAGTAGCTCCTTGCACTGAGGTCAGAGCTCAAAGCAGCAGCCTGAGTTCATATGCTAAATACACACACACGAGGTGCAGCACTAATTGGGAACAAGCTGAAAGGGCTGGATTTCACTGCCCCATAGGTACATAGGGGAGCCTAGCTCAAAAGAGGAGCAACAAAATGATCTGTAACTCCTGAGTTCTCACCTTCTCATTCTTGTGATGTGGAGGGTCATCAGTATAGGCAGCCCATCACAGCTGAGTGACGCACAGGCAAAACTTTTGGAAGGAGTGGGTTTCTTCTGAATCTTCTGTCGAAGGCAGTGATGTTATTTCTGCTGCAGAGGACAGGGTATTATATTTGAGTCTGAGTCACCCAATTTCACCACAGGCCACGTGAGACTTCAGCTTAATAAGTACAGCAGGTTCTGAATCTATTCTTAAATCGCTCTGATCATCTGGTAGGGAACAGCTGAACGCTGCATCGTTCTGTGGCAGAATCTGCAGGTTTGGTGTCGTACTGCCAGGTGTAACAACAGGATCTGATTTAGCCATCCCCTCGGGAAGTCTTTTTAGAGCTTCCTCCCCCTTGTCTTCTAGCTGCAGCTTTCCAGTCACGTGAAAGGAAGAAAGCACGTTAACAAGGAACGGAAGAGGTCACAAAACCGTAGCAAAAGCATATTTTCTCTCCCAAATAGAAGAAAGCCGAAACAACATGCAGGGTCACCCGTGCTAGGGTGACCATTGCCCCACCCAAGCGTGTGTGCATTCAGCTCTGCACCAGCTCTTTATTTTCCTCTTGGCCGTGTTGGGGGTTTGGAAGTAAGCAAGTCTGCAGCTTGCTTGGCGCTGAGGGGAATCCACTACCGCAGCTGGTCTGCGTGCCTGCTTGCAAAACGGGGCGGTTGATGAAAGCAGAGAGAAACAGAGGAACCTTCTGGTTTCCTTGCTCTGATTCTTACCCCGGCAGTTCTCAGAATAGGTGCCACCGGCCCAGCAAGGCAGAACTGGGCTGGCTGACAAATCCGGGGTGCAGGCAGAGAACCCTGAGAAGGTGCGGTTTAGGACAGACACAGGTATTAGAGCTGCCTTAGACAGACTAACTTCCCATACGCTTCGCTGTCAGGCAAATCATGAGACTCTCAACTTACCCCAGATTTCAGCACATGATTTTTTTCAGGAGGATGAAATCCCTCTCCAGAAAAGCACCTAGAAATGGTGAATGGATTAAATCCCCTGAACACCTGGAGTAGAACGAACACATCTACTTCTCAGAACAACTTTCACATCTCTGTCATTTGAAACGAGACCTCTTGGTGGAAAGGTTACGGATGACATAAGTCCTACAGTAACAAGGAAAACAAAACTCCTGTATTTGCCTGCTTGAAATCCTCTAATAAAATAATGCATCTGTTGAAGCAGCATCTAAATGTCACTTCTGTGTGTCATCAGAAAGGAAATGTTATTCCTAAGCGCAGACTGGTTCCCATACACAGTTTTTTCCAGCCTTCCCAGGCCCATAAAAGCAGTCAAAATCAATGATTAGCGGCTCTGGTGCACTCACCTCATGCATCCCTGTAAACACCAGGAACTGACTTCCAAGTTGGTTTTGCTGTCTGTGTTTTTCAAGCACGGTTGAAATTGTCCATGTAAATGTGTTCTGCTGAGAACAACAACAATAACAACAACCAACCTCAGGATATAAACTGCTAATCTTATTTTTTGGCCAAAACCCAGATCTAGCAAGCATTCAGGTGCTGCATGGCTTTCCAACAAGTTTAGTATTCTGTGGCCTGAATCTTATTTTCAAGCAAGTTTGTCCAAGCAATTACTTTGTGAATTACAGTTTGATTCACCCAGAATCAAATCCTGGATCGTTTTGGAGCGTGCAGCCTTTGCTGGGCTCTGCCCACACAGGCATCGGGGCTGTCTGCGGCAGGTAATGCTCCCCGGGGTACGCGCTGGCTGGGGGAGGCTGGGCCGGCATGCCAAGGGCAGGATGCTTTCACAGAGTGATCCCTGGTGATGGATTTTGTGTCTCAGGAGGACTCGGCCGAGCTTAAACCTTCTCCCCTTCAGAATACGAAGCAGAGCTGCTTGCTGAAGCTGGCAGGCTCTCAAGCGATCGTGTCAAAAGAAACACGGAGCAGATGCAGCCAGGGAGCAGCAGCGTTGGGGAGAAATTGGACTCCAAAGGCGTAAGGAGAGCGTGTGGCTCCTCTCAGGTAGCAGTGGGAGGTCTTAATCTTGTAAGAGGTTTGGCTCTCCTCATGGAGGACTCCATGGAAATTCCTACAAATTATATTCAGCGATGCAGAACCAGCTAGTAATGGTGATGTTCTGCATATTGAAACACGGTGCTCTAGCACGCCAGCAATATTTAATTCAAGGTGGCCACCACGCATCTCAGGGATGGGTGTGTGGTGGCAGGGGGCGTATTCATAACGCATGCCAGACCTTAAATCTTTATAGAGACTCACACAGACACGTATGGGCACATGAACCAGGCACGCTTCTGAACAGCAGCTCCTCACCAGCGACCGCGGTTCTTCAACCAAAAGCCCGGCCTCAGTCGCTCACTCTGGGATATGGTGTGATTGGGTTGGAGGAGGGGAGAGGGATGCGTAGAAAACAAATAGACCCAAAGCACCATTTTATTAAGAGAAACAAAGCCACGTGTTGCCTTTGGTCTTCTCCCTAGCAAGCACAAGGGTCAAGCACTCGTACGCTCCAGAGCTAGCTTGCAGGGCTTGGCGTCTCTGCAGAAGTCCTGGCTTGTTGGTGAGTGATTCTGGCTCCGTGGCTTTGCTGCTGGTCCTGGGCACCGATCCTTGGGCAGAGGGAAGGCAGAGCGCTGGTTGCACTGCGGGCAGGAGAGCCAAGTGGCAAACAGCGGGGAGGCTGCACCTCTCGGGTGAAATGGGGCAGGGGGAAAAGTGCGGAGCCCCTTCAGCTGTGGTGGGTGAAGACACTGGGGCAGATAGTGGGAAGCAGAGCACTGGTCAGAGGAGATGATGATGGAAGAGCAGCAGGAGAAAAAAAAAAAAAAAGAATAAAAGTGCATGGAAAAAGTGTGGAGTTGGAGAGAAGGGCTGGGCACAACGCTGTGCCCTTTTTAGTGGAGGGCTGCTGGGGTTTTACTTTATTTCTGTGTGTTTACTATTTCTGTATGTTCTTGACCAGCTCAGTTTCATACCTGAAAACTTGTTTGCTGCCTACGGGAAGCTTTTAGACAGTGGCTAAGAGCCGACAGGGCATTTTCATTAAACACCTGGGCAGAGGGAGAGATCCAAGGAGGGGAAAACCTTCACATTCAGTGTCCAGGTTGTGTGAAAGCAGCTGAAGGGTAGGAGGTTAAGGATGGAAAAAAAAAAAAAGAAAAAAAAAAAAAATCCAGGTGAATCCACTGAAATCCATTCAACAAAGAAGGAAAAAGAAGGAAGAAAGGAGGAAGAGGAGGATGACAGACTAGGAAGGAGACATGGCTTCAGCTGTGTTGGAGTGTGATGGGAGAGGATCCAGTCACTAACAAAGCCCCTCTGGAAGACGCTTCCCACTAAAAGCCATCGGGGGTCATGCCAGAAGCCCCTGGAGGCAGCCACCAGGGTTGTGCAGGACCTAGGAAGGGAAGCACTGGCTTGAGCTTGTTTTCTTTACCTCTTGCAATACCCTGAACTTTAATGTTCACACCAATGTTACTGGTCTCGGGGTTCGCCTGGGGCCACTTCTAAGAAAGAGAGGGTGCAGGAAGGAGGGTAGATATGAGCTGAGACCCAGGACTGTGGTGAAAACTTGGGCTGTGCAGGGCAGAATCAAATGGAGGATGGAGAAAAGGTAGTGAAAAATATTTACAAAAAAATGGTAAGTATTTTTTACAATTCACTCCCCTCATGATCTACTTCCATTTCATTTTCTCTAATGGTTCAGCGCTGACCTTTCTCCTGACCATACCATTAATTTATGATATTTACTGTTTTCCTCGGGAAATGGAATAGTCTTATTGCATGAAAATTGCAGTTCAATTTTGTTCCTTCGTGAAAGTTTCTGGCTTTCAAAGTTGCAGCGGAAAGCTCACATACGTGACCTGGATGAACAGTCAGGTTCAGAAAATAGGAGACAAGTAAAAAGAAGAGCCAGAAATGTGTTATTTGAAAGCAGACGCTAATGATTTCTCATCCAATCTTCTGAGTTTCTTTGGTCATGACCTATGATTTTTAGAAATGGTGATAATGCTAATGGAGAGACGTGTGATGGGTGATTGTCTAGGTAACGCTCCCAGGTAAAAGCGTCCCTCAATGCAACGTAGTTTTGGAAACTGTGAGAATAGTTTAAATTTTCCCCATTTCATGCAGCCTTCAGTATTCTGGTGGAGCATATCAGGCACTTCCAGTGCTGCCTTGGGGCTTTTGTCATCCTTTTCACACAGTGTCTATGGGTCCATTCTGGCCTCCCACCCTAGAAGCTGGGAGTCTTTAATCTCTTCTCGAGGAAATGTGCTTCTGCCCGTTAATGGAAGCAGCACTGAACGATCTGTGCAAACAGAAAAAATATGAGAAAATACGTACATTACAGAAAAACGCCATATATTTGAGATATTATCTAGCTGTTTATCAAGATCAGTATTTTAAAAATCCTGTTAGAATAGAAGGTCTAATTTTTTATGTACTACAAAGAACCATGCAAAGTCCCTTTATGCCGACCCCCTGGGAATTCGCAGGGCTAGCTCAAATTTTTATGGGACACAGGTGTGATGCAGTCGAGGGACAACCTCCCACACCCAGGCTCCGAACTTTGCCGATGTGCCTGGCTTGCTGAAAAGCAACCCCAAGTAGTGAAACATTTTGCAGCCCTTCCCACTGCTGCGACAGCGGCTCGGTGTTGTGAGGAGGGGGCGATGGTCAGCGTGCAGACGAGGAGGCACCCGGGGACGAGTCGGGGACGCGGCAATGACTGCCTCCTGCTCTGCCCGCCCCGGGCCTTTAGCCCCGACAC
>NW_009260028.1:12369961-12377200 GCF_000687185.1 Egretta garzetta
GGGGTTGTGAGGAGGGGGCGATGGTCAGCGTGCAGACGAGGAGGCGCCCGGGGACGAGTCGGGGACGCGGCAATGACTGCCTCCTGCTCTGCCCGCCTCGGGTCTTTAGCCCAGACACAAAAACGCGTGGGCACCCCTGCCCCCAGGCCCCACATCTCCCCAGTGTGTGAAATATGCTACACCAGGCTTAGCAACCCTCCGTTAATCTTTGGGTTGCCAAGGCTTTAAGGTGTCTGAGGCCCGCTTGTCAGAAAGATGGAAATAGCTGATTTACAGTGAGTCACTGAGCTGCTCAGATGGCAGGCTCCCAAAACAGGCATCTGAAGTAACTTTGCTTTCCTGCACCGCATAAAATGCCAGGCAGTTTTTTTCAAGTCGAGCCATGTGTTGCTTCCCTCTTGGTCGGGAGCACGGGCTGCAGCCCCCGCTCAGGCTTCCCTGCCAGGAGCGTGAGCCAACCTTGCCCAGCAGAGGGAATTGACTTTTCCACTTCTTGGCTATCATCCCCCTGAATGATCTAGTGGGTGGCTCCAGACACAGTTAATTTCATTTATTTTTTTTCTTATCAGCCCTTGGAAGTTCCAGTTGGCTCTGCTAATTTCTTCCACGACTTTATGAAAATGCAGCTTTTACAGCTGGGCTTTCCCAGGGATGGGGCAGGCTGACTGCATGTGATGTTTGCAGCTAGTTAGGGTCTGCATTTATGTATGTATGGCACGGCACGCTTCACATACGGCAGTGCCTAGGGCAAGATTGCAAGGCACTCGGGTACTCTTGGCTCCACGTCGATACTGAAAATGAAGGGCTAGGAACAGGTAGCTGGATTACAGAGATGGGAGGAGAGTGAGAAACGAAGGGAAGAGGTGGAAAATGGAAAGCAGAGTGGGAAGGGAGCCTGTAAATCAAGCTGCGAGGTCGCAGGATTGCTGCAACGGAGGAGGTTGCAGCGAGTCTCGCTGTAGGCAGCCCCCAGCACCGTGGCATGGGGATGCCTGAGGTCCTGCTCGCTCATGGCAGGGAGAAGGGAGCCAGGAGAGGAGGGTCCTGGGGAGGCGATGCAAAGCGCTGGTAGCAAAATTGGGCCCTAAGGTTGTCTCTGCTGCTGCAACGCAGAGCCTGTGTCAAGGACCTGGTGCTAGCGCCGCAGTGAAAAGAAACGCTCATGGAGGCTGAGCTTCCTCCACGCCCTGCAGGGAGCAGGGAACGGCAATGGGTTTGCACCGCTGGGAGACCTGCAGGAAATCAACCTGGGGAGCTGCCAGATACTGCAATCGCTTTAGAAAACAGATTACTAAAAAAAAAAAAAAAAAATTGCTAACATAGAGCTGGAGAAAGAAGGGATTTTTTCCTCAGTAGACAAAAGAGGAAAGGCGAGAAATGCCAGATGCTGTCACGGACACGTGCTTTCATAAGGCGGAAGGATCGCCTGTGGCTTGAGACTGTTCTTCCCCTCCTCCAAGCCAGTGCTGCACACATGGGCAAGTATTTGTGACTTAGCAGGGCTTGCTATTTTTGCTTTCCCAAGATTTGAGCCTATTAACTGGCATGCGTGAGTGTTGAGACACAAGCGAGAACTGCTGTTACCAGAATGCTAACAACAACTGTAAACAGAATAAAGGCAGTGTTACCACCGAGGTGTTGCTGGATTAAAGAGCAAGGCTGGTTTCCGAGTGAGTCACACGACATCTCCGGCCCACGGGGCTGTCTATCTGCACCCTGCTGCCCTGGGCCAGCCATGCCAGCGGATGCTGCAGCCCCCTTCCAGCCCACGTTCCTGGGCGTTTGCCATGGAAACTGGGATGCAGGTGGTCATGGCTGCACCGCATGGATTGGGGATAGGGATGGGGCGAGCAATGGACCCAGAAATGGGGCTGGAGCCAGAATTGAGGTGGAGAGCTGCACTGCTTGCACGGTGAAGGGCCAAACACTGGCTTTCAGGCCCGGATAGGCAAATCATATAAAGGTCCTGGTATTAATAATCAGTCATTCTGTAATTAGCATTAAATATGATCATTTCCAGGACCGGTCCTGTGGAAACCTGGCAGTGTTTAAAAGAAACGTGCAAAGACGCGAGCTAAAATTTCCGTATCCAGCAAGCCATAAGCTTTCCATAGGCTTACAGAAAGGAGTGAGAGCTGGACCGAAAAGGTCAGTCCCGCTCTGCAGCAGGCGTGGTGGAGGAGCTTATGCTGGCACAGCCATCAGTTCGGCTATTAACAGTGTAACTTCCACGGAAAGTTAATTCCTGTATAGGCTCAGCCCTGACTCATGGGTTTGTGGGGGAGAAAAATCTAGAAGCAAGAGTGGCAAAACATCAAAGACGGTGAAAGGAGGGAGAGGAGACCGAGCGAAGTGAGGGAGGGGAAGAGGAGCTGGGGGAGCGAAGGGGAAACCTTCCCAGCTCCAGGGGCAATCAGCCATTTCGGGAGGTTTGCGGGAAATAGCGTGGAGAGGTAAAGCAGTAAGACAAGGCCCTGCAGGAGCGTGCAGACAGACAGACGTGTGCAAGAGACAGACAGCTGAAGGAGGGGACCTGCAAGAAAAGGGATTAGTGGGCAGAGGGAGCAGCTGAGAGGCTTAGATACAGAGTAGGTGAGAAAAAAAAGTTGATTTTTAAAAAAAATTTTATTCTCTGCTTTTTCTTCCAGGCAAACTTTGTTCAAAATATATCACTAACCTGAAAATACTTGGCTTGAGTCATGCTCCAGCCGCCCACCGCCTTCTCAGGCCAGGCTGCACCTTCCCAGTCCCAATGGCCCAGGAAGCACTTCCAAATACACCCTTTTTGCTTTGTGCAAAACTCGAGGTTTTCCCTCCCCAGCCTTGGCCACGGGCACCTCTCCCTGCCCTCCGAGCTGTTTGGTGTCGAGTCCGGCCTCCCTGGGAGGGCGCAGGGCAGGGGCAGGCGCCGCAGGAAGGGCACCAAGAGGTCTGGCTCCGTCAGGGAGCACGAGGAGAGCCAAAGCGCGGCAGGGAGTGAGGGAAGAGGGTCCAGCGACGACTCGTGGAAACGCGTTTCTCCAAGGAAAAGTGAATGGGACATCTTTCACTGAAAGGTTTAACTTACCTGGCTTTTTTTTTCCCATCTAAATGCCTTTGAAGGTTACTGCCCTGCGCTCCCCCAGTTGGGATGTGCAGCTGCTCACAGCAGGTTGCCAGGGGCACTTAATTTCTTGAGTGCTACAGGAAAACCAGGTTTTGGAGAGGCTGGGGGTCATGGTCTGCAGTGGGTGCCACCGTGGGAACACAGCAGCCTCAGGACTGGTGAAGTGAGCCTTGGAAACCCCGTCCCATGGCTGTAAATAGGCAACTGTGACTGATGGTGATGCTTCAGGGAAAGGACAGATTTGGGGAGACTATTGCAAAAGGATGTTGCCACCTCAAGATGTGTCTGACCAGGGCAGCTCCTCGGAGGGGCCGCGCAGGCTGGCACTCCATGGGAAAGGCGAGTGGAGGCAGCAGTGGTGCTGTCCCTGCCTTGTCCTCGATGGCTCACCGCCTCCGTCCCTTCTGTGTAGTTGCAGACATGGGGGACAGAGTGGACATGGATGGTCCTGTGCCACCCCTCCATGGAGAGTGGATGAGGCAGCCTTCTTCATCCCTAAAGCTTTACATTCACCCTTTAAGCTGGGTTTGCTGGGGACGGGGAGGGGAGTAGTCTCAACCCATGTAAAGACAGCGTGGATGTTTTGTGTCTTGACAGCAGTCAGTCCAAGTGCAAACCGTGTGTGATCTGAATATCCTACAGTTACACCTTGGAAACCCTAATAAAGCTGCCTCTGACCCGCATGTGTGGGGCAGACGCTGGGACCGGGAGGCAGAAGCACCTTTTTTACTCCCCGGGAGCACCCGCCAGGGTAAGCGACATCTGGCTGAAAGCCACATCTGCTTCTAAGGGTTGTGTGTACAAAGTGGTGTGTGTTGGCCTCGAGAAACAGCTTAGCAGAGAAGGCAAAGCAGAGCTGTGCAACGCTTGATGTGCCGCCTGCAGTCTGGGGGATAACAGCTCGGTGCTACCCATAGCTGGTCAAAATGCTCCTTTAAGGCAAACAATGGATAAACATCGTGTGGTGCTGTGTTGCCAGGATTTGGCCCAGCTGATGAACTGTTGAAGGTTTCGATGAGATAGGATAATTCTTCCAAGTCATTTTTGCCCTATGGTGCACAGTGTATAATGAAATAAGGAGATTCGTGAGGGTTAAACCAGCTAAAGGCAGGCAGTGAGCTCAGAGCTGCACGTCCTCTTGGATGAACACCATCTTTTGTCACCTTTCACGCATGGGCCTGAGCCGTGCCTTCGATTGCATCAGGCTTTTACCATAATTTCTCAGAGCTCAGCTTTTGTAGATTCGCTTCTACGTGAAAAGTTCTTGAAAAGTGCAGTAGTCAGCAATTTTACAGCAAAGCAATTCTTCCAACAAGTATTAATGTCATTAGGGGGGTAGGGTGTGGGCTGGAGCTTAGGAAACGCAATTCAAATACACAGGGACGATAGATATGACAGGGAGGATGGAGAGGCAGGAACAGGATCATCACCTGGATGTCGAAGCATGTCTTTTTGCTGGCTGGAGAAGCTAGTCACTTTTTCAAATAGAAACCAAAAGGTGGATGCTCACTGGTGTGAGATTCTGATCATTAGATGTCTCAGCGATGTGCGATCAAGTCCTGCAATGCACCAGTGACCTCCTCCGACCACTCTTGGAACAGGTCACCACAGGGGGAGATCTCAGCTGCCTCCTCCTCTAGAAGACCAAACGCCCCATGTGCATCCCCCAGCGTGAGTGCTCTTGCTGCCTCTTTCCAAATGGCTGCATTTTTGTCATCGTGGCCATCTTCCTCAGGCTACCCACTGCCGCAAGCCCAACTCTCCCAGACTGCAGGGCCAAAGAGGCCGGGGAAACGCTTTTGCTGCTCCTCCATCGGAAGCCTCCGTAAGCACCGAGAGTGAACGCTCGCAGGACGAGCTGTTGCCAGCCGCCGCGCGTGCCTGCGGCCCATCAGCCAGCCTCTCCCCTGCCAGGGCGGAGGAGCCGCTGGCTCCAGAGCAATCTCCCCTCCGTGACCGAGCAACACCCGCCGCCGCCGCTTCAGCTCCCCGCAGGCACCGCAGCGCAGCACAGACACGCAGCAGATGGCACTTGGCATCCGCTCAGAGGATCGGCTGTCGGATGCTTTGCTCCCTCCTGGCTTTCGGCTGCGCCTTCCCATGGGAGACGCCTTTGCCAGGATACTTCACATTCCCTTACATAACAAATTCCTCCGCTCCGGGGGTGGCACAGAGAACGTTGGGCGAGAACATGGGCTTTACGCTTTCTTCGTGCTTCTGGAGCTTACAGAGAAAAAGAAGCTGCTGCTTTTTCTTTCCGTCCTGGTCATGATAACAAGGAGGGATGTGGAAATCAAGCTGCCGAGTTTGGGCTGAGACGGTCCGAGCCCCGGCTGCGGCGGGTGTCTGAAAGGACACACGGCTGGGAGGCCGTCGCGCCGCTTGCAGGACCAGAAGGGTCGGCGCTAATTCATAATCATGGTCCTGTTTCACCACAAAACCAAACAACATCTCTCACCACCCTGATGAAGGAGGTTCCCCCCTCGCCCTCCACCCCCCCCACACCCCAGGGGCCTAAGTGCAACTTGGTCTTGTGTGTAAGGGGAGCTGGTCAGCCCCTGGGGCAGAGCTACTGTGCGGGTGCCCAGTGGCTCTCAGCCCCAAAGCCGAGAGGGGTTGTTGCTATGGGAATCGAGAGGGCGCTTGCAGGCAGCATCTGGAGCCTGTGTCTTCCCGTGTCCAAGGCAGCTGGATCTGGAGGGAAGCAAAACTAAAAGGAGGTGGCAGAGAGAGACAGAGGCACAGCAGAATGCATGCATGTTAGAGGAGGGACCTTCCCAGCATGAGAGTACAGTGGGATACAGAAGAGCGGGGACACCAAACTGTCAGGCAGTGGTGGCTCGGCTTGGTAGGAGAAACCTTATTTTCTGCTCTGTTTGACACTGGGAAAAGGTCCAGTGAAAGCCCAACTGTCACAAGATGGGATCTGCCTCCTCAACTTACCGGCCCAAGTGTATTTATTTGGATATTGATGGAAGAATTCAAAAGGTACTTTTGCTGTTTTTCACAAAGTAGCGTCTCCAGGCGCAGCAGCGGCTGCGGGCTGGGTTTGCTGCACGAGCTGTTTCTGCAAGGCGAGTTAGACGCGCGTTTGCATCCAGCGCCGTTGCGGGCTTCAAATCCCTTTTTTCAGTGGAGTTGGGGGGGGTGGGGGGAGATCTTGAGTGGCTTCTACTTTGTACACGGATGTTTATTTAAAGGGGAAGGGGAGGCTGGCAGCAGGGGAGGGCTGGGCGCTGCCAGCCCGCGCCGCCTGCGCGGGGATCCTTGCTTTAGCATCCCCGTAGGCTTCCCCTCCTGGAGCAGCATCGCGACATGTTTACAAAGTTTTGCCTGCGAAGAGGTTTTCACCCAAGCAGTGGGAGCCGGAAAGCCCAGCGTGCCGAGTTCTTTGGAGATTGCCTGCCGGGGGGGCGGGGGGTGGTGGTGGTGGTGGTTTAGCAATGGGCATTTTCCTGCCCCGAAGCTGAACAGCAGGCAGGTGCCCGGCTGCTGTGCGACGGGGTGTGTTGGCTGCGGGGTCCCCGCCACCTTTGCCAAGTTGTTTGCAAATGGCGCTAAATGTTAATTAAAACTTTCAGTGCCGTTAGCTTGCCTTGTTTGCTTAACCACGGTTCACAGCACAGGGGAAACTGCGGGAGAAATGTGTTCTGGCTAAAAGGGAGAGCTCGCACGCTGTCGAGCTCACAGCCTGCTGCTTTTAAACAGAAGCGCTGCCGCCGCGCTTCCGTAAGGCGTCTTTTTCTTCTTTTTATCAGCAATTCTTTGGCCACAAACCAAGCGCCTTTTCTGTAATAGGGTGAAAGCAGCCAGGGGGCTGGAGAGAGAGTAAATTCAGACTTGCAAAATTCAAATCTCTCCTCTTCCTGTTCTAAGTCTTCATTTCAACCCAGCCTCGCCTTTTGTTTTGCCTTTAAAAAGGAACGGCAAAGATGCCCTTTCCCTTCCCTCCCCTTTGCTGTGTGAGTGACCGCAGAAATGGGGTGAAGGGAGAGCTGATACTCACGGTCCCGTCCCACCACGCACGCCCCCGTTGCCGGTGGTCCCCTCTGCCGCCGCCCCGGGGACCCACCACCACCGCCGGCGTCCTGTCCTCTGGAACAAGGCATCAGAGCATCCGAATAGACGCCACG
>NW_009260028.1:12377245-12377565 GCF_000687185.1 Egretta garzetta
GGCGCGGTGGCCCCCCCCCCCCCCACGGGCTCCTCCAGGCGCCTGCCGGCTCTGCTGAGCCGAAGGCGCCGCTCATCTTTTGCCGGGACTTAATGAGTTGGTCGCCTGGCAGCCCCCAGAAGCAAGGCTGGTATGGAGCTCCCTGGCACCTTTACTGTTCAGTATGAAAATGTTTTGGTATTTTGAAAGGGTGGCAAGCATTTGCAAAGATGTTTGGTAAAGCACATCGTCTGTCATCTACTCGGGTTTTAAAAAAAAAAAAATGTAGCATTTCTCAGAACCAGTCTCTGGAGGGGAATTTTGATACTAAAAAAGCCGAA
>NW_009260028.1:12378386-12381707 GCF_000687185.1 Egretta garzetta
TCGTTTTTCCTGCCCCGAAGCTGAACAGCAGGCAGGTGCCCGGCTGCTGTGCGACGGGGTGTGTTGGCTGCGGGGTCCCCGCCACCTTTGCCAAGTTGTTTGCAAATGGCGCTAAATGTTAATTAAAACTTTCAGTGCCGTTAGCTTGCCTTGTTTGCTTAACCACGGTTCACAGCACAGGGGAAACTGCGGGAGAAATGTGTTCTGGCTAAAAGGGAGAGCTCGCATGCTGTCGAGCTCACAGCCTGCTGCTTTTAAACAGAAGCGCTGCCGCCGCGCTTCCGTAAGGCGTCTTTTTCTTCTTTTTATCAGCAATTCTTTGGCCACAAACCAAGCGCCTTTTCTGTAATAGGGTGAAAGCAGCCAGGGGGCTGGAGAGAGAGTAAATTCAGACTTGCAAAATTCAAATCTCTCCTCTTCCTGTTCTAAGTCTTCATTTCAACCCAGCCTCGCCTTTTGTTTTGCCTTTAAAAAGGAACGGCAAAGATGCCCTTTCCCTTCCCTCCCCTTTGCTGTGTGAGTGACCGCAGAAATGGGGTGAAGGGAGAGCTGATACTCACGGTCCCGTCCCACCGCGCACGCCCCCGTTGCCGGTGGTCCCCTCTGCCGCCGCCCCGGGGACCCACCACCACCGCCGGCATCCTGTCCTCTGGAACAAGGCATCAGAGAATCCGAATCGACGCCAGGTCCCCCCCCAGCAGGCTGCTCCTCTTCATCCATCTCAGGGCTTAGACGTGGCGGGGCCCACGGGCTCCTCCAGGCGCCTGCCGGCTCTGCTGAGCCGAAGGCGCCGCTCATCTTTTGCCGGGACTTAATGAGTTGGTCGCCTGGCAGCCCCCAGAAGCAAGGCTGGTATGGAGCTCCCTGGCACCTTTACTGTTCAGTATGAAAATGTTTTGGTATTTTGAAAGGGTGGCAAGCATTTGCAAAGATGTTTGGTAAAGCACATCGTCTGTCATCTACTCGGGTTTTAAAAAAAAAAAAATGTAGCATTTCTCAGAACCAGTCTCTGGAGAGTAATTTTGATACTAAAAACGCAGAAGAGGCACAATTGCATGAGCAAGCAAATGCAAACTCAGACGGCATGAAGGGTTTTTTTGCTCAAAAGACGTTATCCATTTCTTTTGTCAGATGTGAAATTCCATCTGTGTAATGTTTGGCAGGATTCCTGCAGTAAAAATGCCGTGTAAATGGGGTTCACCCAGGGGTAAGCAGGGCATATCTCAGATTCTCATGCCTCCTCAGTAACAACATCATTAGAAAGAAAAAAAAAAAAAAAAGCAACCCTTAATCTTCCAAGGAATGCAGTATTGGAGGCTTCTAAAGGGAATTCATTAAATCAGTGCTGAGCTACTCGTCAACCCAGTAATGAGGTATGAGCTTCATTATAACAGCACTTGTTGAGCGTCCTGGTTTCAGCTGGGTCAAAGTTAATTTTCTTCCTAGTAGCGGGCATAGTGCTGTGTTTTGGGTTTAGCATGAGAAGAATGTTGCTAACACACTGATGGTTTAGTTGTTGCTGAGCAGGGCCTACACTGGTCAAGGACTTTTCAGCTTCCCCTGCTCTGCCAGGGGCACAAGAAGCTGGGAGGGGGCACATACAGGACAGCTGACCCCAACTGGCCAAAGGGCTGATCCAGACCATATGGAGTCATGGTCAGCATATATGCTGGGGGAAGAAGAAGAAATGGGGCGGCATTCAGTGATGGTACACCCGGCTTTTGCTTTATCTATGAAACCCATGAGTTTTCTCACTTTTACTCTTCTGATTCTCTCCCCAAATCCCACCGAGAGGGGTGAGCGAGTGGCCATGTGGGGCTTATTTGCCAGTTGGGGTTAAACCACAGCACTGAGTTTGAAAGGACTCAGCTCCAACTTGCAACTGGCTTGCTGGACACTGCAGAGTCATGCAGTAGAACTGGGCATCCCACGACAGCAGGTCGCTGTGATGGCAATTATTCACGGGTAATTCTGTATTTCCATGTCCTCGTTCTGAATTTCCACTGGTGCCGCCACTTTGATGACTGACTTTGGGAGAAGCTGTTTTGCCTCGGCACTGGGGTAAATGAAGGGACACACCAGGCTCAGAGTGCTGCACGCTGCCTCCCCTGGGAACCTGCCCGTTGCAGATGAGCACTTGAAAGTGCCCTGCAACAGGAGTGCTGAATTAAGCTAAGTAGGTTTGTGTGTCAGCAGGTCCAGAGGGGCACGGCGGGGAGGGCAAAGGGACGTGGCAATTGTTGGCGGAGAGTTTTGCTGGCTTTGAAACCTTTCTCAGTAGCTTGGAGGCACCTTCAGCAGGGCTGAAGGTGGGACTGCACCCAAGGTCAGCATGTCCCAGAGGAAGGGCTGAGGTCCATACCTGCAAGGCCATCACCATGAACACCCAGGAGTCCAGTAGCCTCCTGCAGGAGAGCAGGGGGAGGCCAGGAGCAGAGGGGAGCCCAGCCCCATGCTGCTGTGTGTCACTCCTACACCACGCTGGGGAAGCCTGGCCCTCACCTCAATAACTTCCTCCACTCCTGCCCTTTCATCTTGGCCCTATCCCACCTGCACCCACAAAGGTTCCCAGTCATTTCTCACAGTGTGATAAATTGACCTTTCAGAGGCACGGGTGGGCACAAAATGGTCTTTGCCAAAGCTGACCCCAGGGATGGGCTCTTCTCCAGTGGGCAAAGTTGGCTGAGCATCTCCCTGTCCTGGGGCAGCAAGGGCTCTGCTTTGGGAGGGATGTGAGATGACACCCCCGCCCCCAGCCCAGCAGGCACCAGCCGTGGAACCCCTCACAAGCACCCAAGCTCAAGATGTCCAAAGGGGTGGCTTTTGTGTCCACCCAGGGAAGTCTTCAGGCTACTGGTAGCTGTGTCCTGGCCAAGGGGCAAGGGGATGGGGGTCTCCTGTGGGGCAGCCCCCTGCCAAGCTGGTGGAGGCAGTGCTGAACACAAAGCAGGAGCTGGAGGGGACAGCCGTGCCAGGGCCGCTGGAGAGGGAAAATCAAAGGCTTTGCAGTGTCAAAGCCACGCACCGAACCAGGGCTCTGTGCAAACCAGCTTCAGAGAGGTCACTTGTTCTCAGAGCTGGTTGAAAAATGAAGTCAAAGCATAATGCACTTCTTATGCAGCGCCTACGTAAAGGGGATGCACGCCTGGGGGAAACAAGCGCTGCTCGGTTTCTTTATTTTTAAAGGATGCCCTCGCCCAGAGACACCCCTCAGTTCATTACCCTCTTGCCTGGACACACACCTGCCTCTGCGCTTCGCACGCGTGCCCGGGGCTTAGCACACCCGTGAAACGCCTCTGTGTCCCCCCACCCCTGCCACAG
>NW_009260028.1:12381786-12401627 GCF_000687185.1 Egretta garzetta
GTTTTTTTCCCTTTCCCCTGGACCCCCCCCTGCCTCTGCGCTTCGCATGCGTGCCCGGGGCTTAGCACACCCATGAAATGCCTCCGTGTCCCACCACCCCTGCCACAGCCCGGTCTGCTGCCAGGCAAAGGAGAGGACAGCGGGACAGGGCGGGGAAGCCGTGGCCGTGTTTCATGTAGGATAAGGTGATCTTGCAGTACCGCCGTGGGTGGGGATTTCTCGTTGATCCTGGAATGATACTAGGTGGGATCAAGCACCCAAACCCCCAACCTGCCAGCGGAGCAGGGAGGTTTGCTGCGCCAAACTTAAGCCGGATTTGGAGTCTTATTTTCCTTCATAACGTTATTAACCCTTTGGCTGTGTTTTTAAGAAAAATTCCTATTAAGTCTGTTTCGAATTAAACATCCGCCAGCAAGGAAATGTTCCCCAGCCCATGCCCAAATTTTTTCCATGAAGAAACTACTGGGGAACATTTTCTTTTGACTTTTGAGATTTAAATGGCAGCAGAGCCAAACCAGCCAGTGGCCATATTCCCAGATGGGTGGCTTCGTGGCTCTCCTTTTCAAATGTCACAGGTACTGGCTTTGCTCACAAGAGTTGTAAGGAGTTCCTTTGAGAAAAATGCTTAATTCAAGATGATTTCTGTTTCCAGTTTCTTAATCAGCATCACATTTGCAACGAGGATGGAAAGTCAGAGGGGTGCAGAGCCTGTGCTAACTGGAAAAAAGAAAAGGACCGCCGCCTTTGTCAAGGATTCAAGGAAATCACCGAGGGTGGTATTTTCTTCCTCTTCAGAAAGCAAGTAAAGAATTTTGGAGCCATTTTGCTGGTTGACTGAGTCATTCTGGATGCCAAACAGAGAAATGACTTTTTTTTTTCTCAAAGAAATGTATTGAGTTCAACCTTTCTGGGTGTCTACTGTACCAACCTGTGGAGCAGGGCACTGATCCATCCACAGCCATTGTTCCTCTTGGCCTGAGGTCCACGATGAACAGAACGAAGATAAGACTGCCTTTGGGTGCTGTGGTTCTTGCGTTGAAACGTCAGCACACAGGAATCATTTCTGTCATGTGAGCTTTTCTTTTTAATTAGAGCAACAGCAACTGTGGTATAAATGCCTAGACTCCAGCAAACCCAACAGATTTTTCCAAAGCTCACTGTGCTATTTTTAACACGCCAAACTGGATTCAGATTAAAAACAAAACGCAGCAGAAAAATAATGGCATGATGATCGGCTCAAGGCAATTAAATATTTTTGCATCCCCGTGACTCTCTCGGCACAGCAGGGCAAGCACGCTCTGCGGTGCCCATGGACCCAGTTCCCTGTCTGTTTGGATTGGGAATGTAGGGCAATACCCTTTCAGCTGCCGACCGTCGGAGGGGTGCACAGAGGTGGGGTTCATGGGCAGCTGGGACATGGACACTGCCGGGGGCCGCTCTGCCTGGCCGGTGCTTGGAGGTTCCTCCTGCACGTGACAAAACTCTTTATCATGGTGAGGCATAAATGTGTTGTTGTGGGATCAAGGCCATTTTCTTAGTGCTGGCAGATCTCTGTGGGCAAGGGAAGGTACAAGGTAGCACAGCCTGAGTCTGGCCGGTGGTCTTGGCTCACCTTGGCTCTCTGATTTTAGCTGGCCCCGGTGAATTCGAGGCAGCTGCTGCTAGATGTTCTTGTTGTAAAGCAGCAAGAAATGAACAGCAGGTTCCTAAAACTCCATTACATTACAACAAAAAACATTTTAAAGAGTAAAAGTGGCTTAAAACCAGGCTTTTAAAGAAGTGAGAGAAAATGTCATACTTGAGGCCCCTCTCTCTCCGACTGCCTCTTCTCTTTTCTCCCCAGCAAGGGCTCCTCAGAGCACTGAGAGAGCCAAACCATAATCCTAGCACAGCTCCGTAATTCCAGCATAGCTCCATGATTCTTCTGTATCCGAAAAGGCTTGTTTACTGTTTATCTTTCTGAAGCCACATGCAGTCCATTACAGTTATTAGTTTATGCTCATGTTTGCCAAGATGAAGTGTAGGTCTCTACCGCTAGCCTGACCTATGGATTCAGACAGGCCAACCATAGCACCTTATGGTCCCCCCATCCAAACTCTTTTGGCTTAGTGCAAACAAGGCAAAACCACTTTGTTTCTACCGCCTTTTTAGTGAACTTTCTTCTACGGCTGCAAATTGGCCTCTCGCTGGCCTCTCACCATACCCGCTTTTCCTTGCGCTGTTAACTAACAGGACCCTTCTGACAGTCCTACATTATCAAGCGTGTTGTAACGTCAGATGTTAATTGTGTGAGTAGTTTTGAAACAAGCAGCCTGGCTCCGCTCACATTTAGTAAGGACATTTGGTGCTAAAGCATCCTTATTATCCAGTTTACAAAACATTTCCAGCTTAATGTATTAATGTGCTACAGGGTTAATTGCACTTAGTACTCCATTAGCAGCAATCGTGTGCCCTATTTATGTTAAGTAAAGCCAGAGTATAGACATTTCTGCTATTTGTCAAAGGTTGAAATACTTTTATGTCTGTTGCAGAAAATAACAAACTTTCAACTCAGCCTCTCGGAACCAGCCTTGGCTGGTTCCCAGTTACATTCTGCCGTTAATCATTAGGACTGAAAGACTGAAGAGTAGCAACATGTCCCTTAGTATAGTCAGCAGGTCACAAGGCTCTCTTTAATGTAACCTGGCTTCCTCTATGAGCCTCGACAACTCTAAAAAGTAATGAGATCCCTCCCTGCTTGTAGTGACAGAGCCAACCCCTGCCATGCCGTCCCTCTCAATGGACGTCCAAGATTGCCCTGGGGGTAACACATATGACTGTATCATAGACGTTTTCTCTTTCTTGAAAAGAGAAAAATATCTTTTCCCATAGCACTCTGTTCAGGGATGTTATAAGGATGGGAATTGCGACTTAGCATATAGCCACTTGCCTTGGGATCCTGATACGTCAGCTCTGTCTGGCGGCTCCTGTTTCTCATTTTAAGGCCATGTATATAATTAGGAGGCTAACGGGATTCACCCCATTTAACCGTTAACCGTAGCCATCTAAAAGTTAGTGATGACTGCTCCAAGCTAGCTAGTCACATGGGTTCCCCCGTAGTCACTGGGGAGGTGGGTGGTACCTCCAGAGGATGATTCATCCCATCTTAAACTGGGTTTTGGAGATGTGTGGGCTGATTTACCCGTTGGAAGTTGTCCTCTTTCTCTACCATCAAGGGAGGGGATCTAGCAAAGCGACATGCATGAGATGCCAAACTTGTAGATGTTGGAAGTTACGTCAGATGGATCCCACCCGTACTTTTCACTTAGGTGTCATGTTGAAACGAATATTGTCAGGCCACGTTACTGCCTGAAGGTAAGTGTGAATCAGCAGGACTGCAGGGCTCCGGCTGTTGGAAGTGAAACGCCTACCACGCTCCCCAACCCACTAACAGAAGCGCTCTTCAAAGAGCTCAGGGGGAAGCCTTCATTTTTGCTCGGACTCTCAGCTGAGGGCTCTCGCGCTTTCTTCCCCCCCGCCATGCACATGCACACACACGTACTTACTCTCCGTTCCTCTCTTAGAGAAGCTCCTCCTGCATCAAACAGATGGCAAACCCGGCATGCTATTTTTAATACTGCCTAGCGTTTGAAGCTCAGATAAGTGGAGTGGTTTTCTGAATATCAACAGTTAATTAGTGCGAGGAATAAAAAATAGGTATTTTGGATATAGCTGGGCTCATGCTATGCCTGTATCTGAATTCAAAGAATGAGAAACCTGGGAGATGTTTAGATGTGGGGGTTTAGGTAAGGCTTCTGTTGGATATTGGGAACTATGACTGTCATTTATCACCATTTTTTGAGGAAGACCTATTTGCTTACATGTTTAGAAACACGAGTTCCTTCCAGTGATTTCTGCAGAGTGGCATCTAAAAGTTCTGGATCCTGCTTCATTTTGATACAGGCACCAAAGGCCTCTGGAGAGACAGGGAAAATCCCATTGAAGAATTCCACGTCAGCCTTCTGGCCTTCCCAATTCAGAAATCCTCCATGAAAGCTGCTGTTACAGAAGCAGCAAGAATTTTCACAGTTTCTGCAAGGTATCTGAGTTTTACCAGACTCTTTTTCTGACACACTCTCCTCCAGCCTCATTAGTGAAAGATTATCATTTTAGGTTGTTTCAGCTCCGTGCTTTCAGCCCCGACTCTGGAGACGGCTCACTAAGCTGAATGGAAGACATCACCAAGTGCTAAAAGCCATGGACACACAGCAGGTTGAGACCAGCAGAAGGAAGTAGGACTGGAAATGAAGGATAGGCTGGCTTTGAAAGTACGTCTGCATTACTTGTTTAGGAATTTTACTAGGGTAAAAAAACCCCAAACACAAGTTAAATTCTTGGAAGAAAACCCAATAACCAACAACAGATCAGAACAGGATAACATTCTGGACAGGGTTTACAGTTTACAGAGAGGATTAGCTGTTCTGAGGATCAAATATAGAACAGAAATTGGATTTGTAGGCTGTGTTTTTACCCATCCTATCTGAAAGCAAAATATAATGTGATTAGTTGTAAGCTGGGAGGTTGCAGGGTGTATGCGCTATGGTCCCTTAGTAATTTCTCCATCGCAATCCTTAATATTGAGCTGCTCCTCTGAGTGGGAAAGCCAGCCAGAGTAGCAGGGCTCTTAATCCCGACTCTTTCTGAGAGGGCTTTTAAAACCCTTGTCCTCGACTAGAGGTGGATACTGTGGATTAAGAGACAACAGCCCCTTATTTCAGAGGAAGATGTTTCAAAAAATGCAGAACTGTCTCCAGGAAAGAAAGCAGTCCCACAGAAGCGAGCTCCGGGCCAGGAACCAGACATCCCCATCAAGTCACGCTGTCCTACTTCACAGTCACTGCATGCTTCATCAAAATATTATTTCCACTCCAAAAAGCCTCAGTTATTATTCATTCCACTTTTCCCCCTTTTGCTTCACGTTACTTTCCAAGGCAGGCAGACAGTGTTCCCCACTTAAATCAAATGGCTACTTCTTGGTCTTGATGGAGACTTATTGAAATGGTCGAGCTGAGCATTCAGGGAAGACTAGTTTTCCTGTTATTTTTTTCTACACATGGTAGAAGTTTTGCTAACAGGAACAGGAATATGAAATAATGTTAACTCTCAAACGGGGGAAGTGAATTGTTTGCAGATGCTGCATAATTTTTGAGGAACACATTCTGTTTCTTCCTGGCACGAATCCAAGGGAGATGCAATTAACAGGGGTTTTATGTGGCTGATTTTCTTTGTGGCATTTAGTCATCAATCTGCAGACTGAAGCAGAGGCCTCCATTCCCCTTTCCCATGCGGTGTGTCGCCTCTGTGACTCTGTTCACAGGATTTCGGCTCTGCCTTTGCTTTCAGAAATGACACTGGCAAACGAGTGTCTTGTGCTGTCTGGTCTCTTGAGGAGACTCTCATACCACCAGGCAATACTGGAGTCCCCTGTGTCCACTCTTTTTCGTGGGAGGTGCATCAGGAGCTGCATCCCTGGATTTTTTGGGCTGTGCTGACCCGCGTGACTAGGCGTTTCTTTGACGCCTATTATGGGGAAACCTGTCTGTGCCCCATACATGCTTGATCTTAGCCCACTACCACAGCTGTAGAAACTGCTGTGGTCTCCTTGCCTTTGGCCTCTGTTATGCCCCATAGCAAGTTCTCAGTCCTGTCCTAAGCAGTGATTTCTTCCACTGCTGGGCATTAAGGCAGAGTGAGGAGCTGTGAGACACATCGCAGCAGTGGCTTGCCACCCAGGGATAGCAACAGGGACCTAAGCGAGACGATGACTGTGGGAGAGCTGAGAGAGGTTTGCAGGGAGACAAAGTCCCTCACTGCTGACTGTGGGCCTGGATCAGACCCACAAACAGTGCCAGAAAAGTATCATCATGGAGACCTGGGCTGAAGATCAATGGCTTCGGGACATCTGCCCAAGTAAGGACATCTTCACAGGACGGGGTACGATGCTCACTTCTCCGCCCAGTGCCAACAGGGCTGCCTATCCTCAAAGCTGCAGGTCAACCATCTTCCCTGGTCATGGGAGAAATCATGTGTCCCATCTGGCTGAAGTACAGCTGCGAGCCAAATGTCACTGTATTGCCTTCATGCTGCTAACGTCCCTGCGGTGATAATGGACTCTAGGCAAATAGGATTCCTATACCGTGCTGGAGCCATCAATAGTACGCAGCGCTGTCCTCCTGTCTCTCCAAAATACATCCCAATCGTATTCCATCGGCACAACTTACATTGACTTTACTGGGAACATAAACCTGCAGGCAATAACAGGAACAACTGCGTATTGCTGGGAAACATCTGAGGCTGGCTGCTTTGCTTTAGAACAGAAGAAAGTTGGTCAAAAAAGCTCAGCAGGTTGCAATACAAGAAAACTTTAGTAGCATATGCTCTTTGATTAAAAAAAACCCAACCAGCTGAGGACAGCCATCCTGAGAAGAGTATCAAAGTGTGGTGGGTGATTCACAAACCCACTTTTAGCAAACTTAAGTAAAAATACCAAGTATGGAAAGCTAAAAAGCATGTATGGAGATAGCTCATAATCTAGAAAATAGTATCTATGGTCTTTGTTTTGCTTCCCACTCTTTCACTATTATGTGGAGTAAAAGAAGCATTAAAATTCATCCTCGATGCATTGAAAGCTCCTGCTGCTTTCTATGAGTCAGGCCAGCTTCCTTACCTTTAATGGTTTTTAATTTTTTTTTTCTTTTTTTATCTTTTCCTCTCTTATCTGTCCCAGTCAATAATAATTGATTTCCAGAATAAGAAACCTCAATACCTGAAATAGCACTCCTGGCACATCATAAGCCTTTACCCTCTGTTCAGCTGCAATTAACATCATCTCCTCAGTTACTGCATGTACCAGTTGTTGTACCTTCCAACACTCCGTCAGCCTATTTTAGAAGCTGTCACTCTTGTAGGATGCTGAGTTCTGCTAGGAGCAGGGTTTTAGCCCTATCTGAACTTGATTCACTATGCTTTATTGCTTTGATGGCTGCTGTATTTCAATAATCAAGGGTCAAGCACTGGGCAAAGCAGGCTTTTAAAACACACCTGTGCCTTAATCCCACTCATTTCCCTGGTAGCAGTTACTACCTCAGCAACCAAGTGCCTTGATGTTTTATGAAAATACTGCCTGGTGTAATCTCATATGGGTGGGAAAAAGGGAAAGGTGGGTGTGCACATACATATCAGTCACAGCCACCTCTTGAGGCGACCAATATCACTCTCTTCTCTACCACAAAATCCCCCTTCAAGAGTAAGAGGGCTCCTCACCACCAGTGAAAACTGAGGTCTGAAGCCTTGCTTCAGCATCAGCCCGAGTGTCGGTGCGTCGCACCCCAGGCACAACAGGACTCAGCCAGGCTGGCCAGATCCTGCCGGTTTGTCCTGGCTCTCCCAATGCTTCAGGCTCACGATGTCCCGAGTTCTGAGCAGGCATTAGCAGCTCCTCGCTGGCAGAGCGTCCCGCGGGCAATCCCATGGCTTCGCCATCGCCAGCAGCAGAGGTCTGGGTCAGCGGCACACGACACCTCTGGCTGGAGAGATTTCCCCTCGTGTCTGAAAGGCACCTTAGAAAAGGCACATGGGGACCGTGTTACTCCAAAGCTATTACGATTTAGGAATTAATGCACTCAAAGGCTGAGACTGCTGGTGCGAGGCTGCAGGCTTAATTAACTCCTGGCACCTATGCCTTTTGGAAAAGTCTTTCATTAGATGATGACATGTTATTTTTCCAGCATGGTCCTCACCTTGCCGAACACACAGTGCCTGCTTGACTGACCAGATCCGGGGAGGGTGGCAGCACGAGGCAAGGCAGCGAAACCAAACCACAGGAAGGCGATCCTGGGTGACATGTTCCTCATTTTCTGGGTCACCAGCCTTGAGGCTGATCTGCGGGTGTGCAGATCCCCTGTGTCCGTGATGGGTGGCAATGCAAACTGTGCCTGAGCGTGTGGGATGCTACGGGTGGTCCTGAGAGGTGGAAAATAGCATCTCCAGCAAGGCAGCTGCAAGAAGAGGAGTCTTTTGACCTTGATCTCCCTGTGCCTCAGACCTCACCTGCCATTGGGTCCCAGAAGTCCCATTGCGCTGCTGCATCCTGAACCTGGAGGCTCTGTGGCTCTTTCTTCTTCAGGGGTGCAAGGGAGCTGAGCTCCAGCACTGGCCAGGGAAGCTGCCCCATTCCACACCCCTACTGCTCCCCACAGCAACCTGGCCCCTGCCGCCTGTGGCCACCCCGTTGGCGCCAGCAGATCCCCAGACAAATCAGCCCTGCTGCTGGCTGTTGTTCCTGGCTTTGAGAAGATGAACCGGGCCCGACTTCCATGAGGCACGTTATTGCCATGGTGGTTTCAAAGCCTCCACCATAGGCAACCAAAGGCACACAGAGAGGCTTCCTCCCCACTCCCACCCCGGCTGCAGAAGAGCTTCCCAACCAGGGATCACCACTGCCCATGTGCCCCGACGGGCGTGGGAGTCCTGGGGAAAATCATGGCATGGGATCACGTTGCTGAAAGCCGCATCTCAACAGGGGTCAAGGGGACGTTGCGCTCCCAGACCCACTGCCCCAACGGCCTTCTCAGCATAGGGGCTGCCTGGCGTGCATGGGAGGGCAGGGGGATGGAGAGGTGTTTGGGGGCGTGCGAAGGTAACAGTGGTAAATTTTGTAATACAAGGTCCGAGCTCTGACCTAACAGCAGCATCGATACAGCCTGGCAGTTGGCAAGAAATTGGGCACAACCTGGGGGGGAAAAAACCCCTCTCTTTGGTTTAAAGCTATCTTAAGCTGGTGTAGTCCAAAAAGCATTGCCCTTTTATAGTACCCAAGAACCTCCCCAAATCTGGGCTGGTTTCCTCCTAAACCTGGGCTCTTACATGCTTAAATCTGCATTTGTTATCATCCTGCAGCAATACTGCATTATGAGATACCTTTTGCTCTCTGTTCACATGCGTTATTGCTCTACTTCTGAACAGTGCAATTAGGTCTCCAGAGTTTGCTTGCTTTATCGAAAAAAAGCACACGTATTAAACAGGAGTAGAGAAATATTCCAGCTTAGAAGTCAAATCAGATAATTGAAGTGGTAGGATGAGCCTTAAAATTAGCCCAGTTTGCGCCTGAATAGAGTTCATATCTCACTGGGAACTAACCATCCTTTCTCTTCTTTGTCTCCCATTTTTTTTCCCCTGGCTGCTGTTCGGTTTGGAAGGTGATCTTTAGTAAATACTGCAACTCCAAAGATATCATGGACCTCTTCTGCATTGCAACGGGGTTACCAAGGTAGGTGTCTCTTTTCATTTATGACACTCATCTCCCTGTTGTTCCTTCGCTTCTGGGGACAATTTAAAGACAGACCCCAAATGATGCATTTACCTGCTATTCAGGCTTCTCTCTCCTTCCAGTCTACTGGAAGAAAAAACTGGGGCAACCCGGAGAGCACCAGCCGGAAAAGTGCATGAAGCTCTGGCAGGCATTGAGCCACCTCAGTGCTGGCTGTGCCTGAGGAACAGAGTGGAATTGAGTAGAAAGAAGAGATATAGTCTAAAAAAATAAAAGCAAGTGCAGAAGCCCAGCCCTGAGTGCACACGGGTCGTGTGCGCCTGCCAGTTATCCCTCAGCACTAGGTTTTTGCCTGTGTTGAGTGAAATGCAACCTCATGTTTAGAACCTGCTTTTTAGGGAAAAATTTAGGGCCAATGAGAAGCATTGCCACTAGCTGATAAGCTTTCTTTTTAGATACAGTACAATCTGATCCCAGGTGTGGGGGTAGTCAAACACAAAGTACCCCAGCAGAACCATTGTATAGAACTTAAATATCCCCAAATCCATTGCCCAGGCCAAGTATTTCCTAACTGATGTTGTCCTGCAAAGGCCACGCATATCTCCTGCTGTAATTCCCCGTAGGGTTTGTTTCTCTTACCTTCAACCTAGAGAGCAGCATCCAACTCAAACCTCTGTGTTGGGAGGGATCCGGGATCAGGCGTAGGTGTGCGTCAGGGTGGGAAAGGCCGGCGCGCAGTGGAGGGTGGCGTGGTGTAGCACCCGGCAGCTTCTACACCGCCTGTCCAGGGCGGTGGTGCAGGGGGAGTCACATCTAGAAGGGGGCATCTGCTGTCTGCGTAGGGGCCTTGAGCAGCCCAGGCCAGATGCGCAGCAGCATGCAATAAGCCGTAGCCTTAATGTTTGTATGCACAGGTTTACAATAGAGAAAAAACACAGGAAAAAAACAAGCCAATCCTTTAATCATGGGTTTATTGTATGACTCCAGCTCTGCGTATTGAAAGATAAAATTGTCCATATTGACTCATAATTTGCATAAACTGCTGGACAGAATTAATGCCCTTTGCTGTTTATCTTGGCTATTTCCTCCCATTTGACTTGAGAAAGGTTAATATCTCTCATTTGACTATGATGTCAAATACTTCCACTCTGTCACCCAGGAAACTTTTTTTAGCGGTTCTAGTCATTCACGAACAGGGTGTTCACTGTGTATTTGTCATTTTATTTTCATCAGAAGGCTTCCAAAGAACTGTTCGTTTCAACCAGGCTCCTGGAGCCAGAGTAAACATCCAAGGTTTACATCTGAGCCTACGAGATCACACCTACCACAGTATAAAAAAAAAGGGGGCTCCGTACTCAGCAAGACATTTGTTTTGTTTGTTTTGGTAAAGGAGTAAGTAGACAATTTCAAGACATTCATAGCACCAGTAGTCATTTGTGTAGTGTGAGTCAATACATAGCTGCCGAGTCAATGTGTCACAAAACATAGCTTTTGAAGAGAAACTGTTAATTGGTGAGTCAACAGAATACATGAGTTAGCAAGGAGCAAAGTCTGCTCCAAGATCAAAGATGATCACACTTAACATTTTCCCAGAAACACCTCCGGTAATCGAAATGGGTGAAGCATCAAGCCTACCCCATCTCAGGCTTCGACCCTTTCGGCGCCAAGGGAAAATGGGTCTGAGACAGTGCCAGGCCAGGCCAGGAGTGCTGCAGGAGAGAAGGTGGCTATGCGCCACATGCAGCAGCACAGGATTTCAGCCAGCATTTCTAGGTCAAATAAATGTCTTTGAAACACACTTTTCAGGAACACAACAATCTCCCTTTTGACGGCAGACAATTGTATGGTGTCCATTGATCCGACAATGCCTGCAAACTCAGAGAGGTAAGCCTTGCTGCAACCCACTCCTCAAAAGTGGGGTCAAGGCCAAGGGAAGGGGTGGTGGTTGCCTGCAGATGCCTTCTGCGTGCAGTGGGAGGTGAGCAGCTCCCTGAAGGAAGGGAGATGACAGCAAGAATTGCATGCAGGCTTATAACACTAATGCCTCCTGGTTTTGAAGATTTTTCGTTGTTATTAAGGCAGGAGTAATTATTTGAGGAAAAAATACCGCTTTTAAGTGTTTAATGTAGAACATCTCATCCCATCCCACCCTGTTTGCTGTCAAATATGAAATACAAACTGCGTTCTGAGTGTTGCTAACATGAACCCGCTCTGACTCTTCCAGGTCTCCATACAAAGTGATACCTGTTGCCACTGGGCAGCTCTCAGGTAAAAACAACCCTTTTGAACCAAATTTACTAAAGCTGAATTTGCAAACGTTTGGAAATTGAATTTGGAACACGTGGAAATTGTGTGGCTGCGATGCAAGAAAGAAGGATGATGATGTCATGGTTGTAGCTATGGCAGAATAAGAAGTGTTTGATCACAGTGTTCTGGAGGAAAGCTGAAAAAAAACCATCGCCAGATTTCAAAGTATTTAAGGGTGAGGTGGAATGGCTGGGGTCTAGGGGACTTTCCCAGCGCTTACCTGGGGTCTGACTCAGCACCACTGATGTCCTGGGGAAAGTCTTGCAGGGAGCAGTGGGGTTTTTTTCAGGCAATGCAGACGACGTTTGAAAGCCTGTCCTGCAGTCTTTTGTTAAACTTGTTCACCTCGCAGCAAAGCTCTGCTGGAAAGCTGAGCACGACATTTAAACCCCATGTTATTTCCAAATGGCTGAGGCGAGAGCATAATTTCTGTTGTGGGCATGGTAGCTCTAAGTGTAATAAATGTTTAAATACACCTGACAAGGCTAAAGAAGGGCTGGATGAAAGAACTCATCTGGAACACGTTCCCCAGCGCACAGCGCTGTCATACACCACGGGCAGGACTGAAGTGGCACTTCCACTATTTCTTTTTCTCTGTCCGTGTCACACTCAGGCCAGTAGCTCTCAGACCCGGGAGCAGAGCATTTATTTGCTTGGGGCAATTCCTGTAGAGCATCTGGCTCATGGTCTCTCTCATCTGTGCAACTGCAGTTACCTCCTGCCACTGGCTCTGAGGCAACCTGAGCAAGAGCCCGAGCCTGTACACTGCGAAGCTGTAGGGAGAGGCTGGCTGCTCAGGCAGGGGCTGCAGGAGGGTAGGAGACATCAGCTGGGGACAGTTTGGAGCAGTAAAATGAGAAGATAGGAGAGACAAGGGGCAAGAGATTAAGATTATCTTGGAAATGGAGACTGCACAGGAAGAACAGGAGGGAGCCTGAAAGTCTGGGGCTGGAAAAAGTAGTTTTCAGGAATGGGTGAGGCTCTTGGATTAGGGGCAAGGCAGTTTCGCTGGTCCCACCTTGTCTTCTTGCTAATGCTAATTGCAGGTCTCACCTCGGCTTCTTGCTTAGGCTCCTGTGTTACGCAAGAAAACACAGTGTCTCACAGCACTGCCTTTTTTTCAGATGGGCAGGCGGAGGGAACCAAAGCTACTCCCACGTCCGCTGCAGCAGAAACATCTGTAGGAAAAGGGCACAGCAAGGCTGTGTGCTGCGGGGGGGGGAGGGGGGCAGTGGAGAGGCAACAGCAGGGAGCTTGTGCATGCAGAGAGCAAAGATGAATGGAGAGCAGAAAGAACAAAGAAGCTAGGAAACAGGGAAGAACTTTATCACAGTAAGATTTGTTACGAGCCATAAACAGGTTCCATGTCAGTGATTGCTGCTGTTGCCAGAAGGAGGTAGTCAAAGCCGAGGGACGCCCGTGACCGCTAAGGAAAAAGACGCCGTCTCCTTATTGTAAGAAACTCTGCTGGAAGAGCATCACTCTTCTGGTCCAGGTGTACACTCTTTGCATTATCAGACTAGAAAAGGTGAGGTCTTAACCGGGGCATGTGTCTCTGTGTACGAGCTGGCCATTTGCCCCAAGACCAAGAAAGACTGGTGAGCAGGGCCACCAGGGCTGGAAAAAGGCAAGAAAAATTCTGGCAGTAGGTTGCCAAAGCATAAAGACAGAGTCTGCTATGGAAAGAGGAGGAAAGTTGAACTGAGTGTGATGGAACTAACTAATGTTCCTTGGTATCTGTTTCTCTTTCACATGGGTTGTCATTAATCTTAAGCATTCCTGACATTTTGCTGAGAGTAGGAAGAATAAACAGAGTGGGAAATTGTTCCTCTTCATTAAAAGAAAAAAAACAGCTCTGTTTTAGTCTTCGCTTCTTAAACAACTCTGCCTGCGTGATTCTGCTTCCCAAAGCAACTCATCCAAATACATGCCAAAAAAGGGGTCACCCCAATTTTCACAGCAGTGGGAGGTAATGCATCTCTTTTCAGCAGTATCCCAGGCAGCTGGAAAAGAGTGACGCATGCTTCAGCGGAACAAAGACTGTAAAAGGTGGGACTGGAAAATACGATCCTTTGGGAGGAAAATATAAGCAGTGGCTTTTATCCAGCAGAGGAGATATCCACCGGAGCCCTGCTAAGAAACCATTCTTCATTTCCTGGCCATAGTCATGGGAGAGGGTTGGAATTAAAAAAAATTATTATTACAGTAAGCAGCCATTGGATGCAGCGGCGGTCGCCCTACCACCGCGGGGTCAGCTGTCTGCAAGGCAAAGGCGGGGGCCCAGCTGGCCAGCTCTGAGCCTGTGGGGCCACTGCCTTGCATGCCGTCCCTCCTCCCGCGGCCCCGGACCAGAAGGCGCGCAGCTGTCCGAGCAGAGCATCAAACCACCGGTGCCAAACCCTTCCTTCTCTCTGGGGTCTTTCAACTCGAAGCCCATCGAACAGGCATCTCCTTTCTCCCGACAGTGGAAAGGCTCTGGTCTGCGTCCTCGCAGTGGCACAGGCTCAAAACTCACAAACCGATGGCTGTGTTGTGGCTGTAATTAGTAGGGTTCGGGCACTCTGCAATAGCACTGGAGATGCCAATTAAATGAGCAAATCCTACCAGCAGCACGCTCCTGAAAAATAAGATTGAAGGCTGTTAGGTTTCCAGTAGTGCTGAGAAAGGAGCTATTGTGGGGCTCAAGCGAGCCTGATCCACCACGGTCCTGAACGGGGGGGGAAACATGCACAAGGGCTTTCCTCCTGCTCCAAAGTTAGGGCAGCAAAGCACAGAGGCGGCTGAACAAGCCCTTAAAGACGTCAGCGGTGGTGTGACCTGAAAGAGCACGACATGTGCCGAGCTCAGACCCAGCTCGCTCTGCACCTCTGTCTCCAGCTTGTTCTGGTGGGTCCTTCAAGACAAGCATCCCCTCATCCCTGGGGGAACGGGCAAGGAAACCCAATCTGAGCTGTATCTGATGGGGATGGAGGCCAGCACGTGGGGAGAGCTCACCCCCTGCCTCTCCTTGCTCAGCAGCCTCAGCGCCGGGGAACCCCGCCAGCGTAGAGCCACTTGGCCAGGCTGAGGCTGTAGGCAGAGCCTTTGCCTCCCACTTCACTCGACGTTCAGTTATTGGCCATTTCATCTAACAAGCTCTCTTGCACAGAGGAAAACCCACAGTCTCTCCCCAGGGATATCGGCTTGCAGCGGGGGAGCTAGCTCGACCAAGACCTATGTAGCTGCCCGCCAGAAGGGCCACGTCTGAATCAGTGCTAGCCCCGCCTGGCCCGCCGCTGAGCCCACTGACAACGTGTACAGCTGCACCAGAGGTCTCCGGGGACTGTTTTGTTGGGGTTTTTTTCCCCTGCATGATTAAATACACAGGATCGTGTGCAGATTGCTATTGATAAAGTGACAGCAGCTTGTCACTGTGTCTAAATCTTCTTATTCTGGGATCTTTCTCTTCTCCTTTTGGAGGCATATTCACACTCGCAGCCCAGGCAAGAGGGAAAAGGCAGAGACTGTGAGAGAAAAAAGCCCTCCTGCCTGCTGCTCCTGACGCACATCCCACGTGGATGCGTGCATCAGGATGGGGACAACTACTCAACTGCTTCGGGATTACTCACATAAGCAGGGACTTGCATGCGGTATCCCAAATTAACCTGAGCTGTCAAGCAAATTTGGCGCTCGATACGACGTGATTCATGGACGTGGGCTCGGACTTGAAGCACACCCCTTCCTGAGGCTTTTGTCCACCTGGCTGTTTGTTTTTTAAATTCCTCTGACTGCCCAGATCCAAACAAGCTGCAGAAAAGGAAATACGAAAGAGAGCCAGAGGCAGAGGTACAGGCACACGTGAGGGACAGACTGTGTGGCAGGAATTCGCCAGCCAGACACTGGCAGGGACAGGCAGACGCCCACCTCCTCGCAGCCGTGCTCAGCCACAGCAGAAAAGACAGGGGGAAACCAACCCACCCCCACAATCCCACGCACTCCCCGCTTGCCCCTTGTTGAGGCTGGCAGGATGGCGAGGGGAGCTGGGGGAGGCGGGGGGGAGGATGGAGGTGGCTCCCCACCTGTGATCCCGGTGTGTCAGACGGGAGAGGAAGAGTCACTGCCAAGCAGGGCAGTGTGAAGCAGAGGGTGCATGCCAGTGGGTTATACACCATCTGTGTCACCGCATGCATAACCTGAGCTGCCCCAGCGTGTGCCTAGTCCCCATCTGGCAAGGAAGGTGTGCGCTCACTGCCAGCCCTCCAATCCATCCGCGGCGGGAGCCGCAGGAAAAAATGCTGCTGCCGTATTCCCTCGCACCTGCTTGCTGCCCCGACCTGCTGGAGATGGGGATGACGGGAGGGAGGGCAAAATGGCTCCTTGCTCTGTGATGCCCCAGCCAACCTCCCTGCTGAGCTTGGCAAGGTCCAGCAGGCAAGGAGCCGAAGTCCCTGTGCCCACAGCGGGCGTGGGAATGAGCCACGGAAAGCCTGGGGAGGCCTGAGCTGGCCTGTCCCCTGCCCGGCATTACACTATTGCAGCATCTTCCAGAGGGGGTTTTTCTAATTTTCATTTGTCAGTGCTAAAACGCCCTGCATATTGTGCAAAAATCTGACTTGCTGAACACCTGCATTTGCAAATGTTGCTCATTCACGGTGCTGGCAGGGGGGTGAGCTGAGAAGAGGGTTGCTCTTGGCTTTTGGGTCACTCACTGCAGGTGGGAGCTGGAGACCCTCGGCAAGGTGCACGGATTGCATTGGTGCATGCTACATGCAGTAGGATTTCCTTTTCCGAGAGGGGATCACATCACCTGGGATATCAGCCCTGCCCAGGTAAAAAAAAAAAATGACAGAGGGAAAGGTAGGGAGTAAAACGACACCTAGCCTTCCTGTTTTACCGACAAGTGGGAAAGCGAGATTAATTGGTGTTGGCACAATGTCTCATTTTCTTCAGAATTGGGGGTTAGCAGAGGTCTTCCCTTCAGAAAGGAACAGGGCAAAGAAATGGATCTTTGTCTCTTTAAGATGAGATAAACTGCCACTCTTAGTCATATATCTTTACTGCACCCTAGGGTTATAAAAACATACATCTTCATTTTGAAAGTCTTTTATTACATCCATAAACATCAGATTGCAGCGGGCTGTTCCCTGGATGAGAATGTCCTAGTACTCCAAGTGAGTTTTGACAGGGGGAGGGAGTGAAAGTAAGATTGGTTGGTTTTTTTTTCACTGGAACGGTGTTTATAGGGAACTTGTCAGTCTCTGGCATGCTACAGCCACTGTCAGAGCTGAGCGGCACCGAAGTGAGAGGACACAGGTTTCTCTGCTTATTCTCACTGTTGGACTCGGGTACCATCCCAGGTGCTGCACACGGTAAGCTTTCCTCCTGTCTTAAATAGGCTGCAGCCTTTGCTTTGTCTCAGCACTTGCGTCTCCAAATGGGTTTTTTGAGAAAACTGAAAAATGGGTCGCTGTGAAAAGGAACTAATCTCTTCGTTTGCTCTGTTAGCCACTCTGCTGGGAGTCGGATCGCAGCAAAAAAGAAAAGAGGGAATTAGATCTGAGACTTTCAGAGCACAGAGTGCTTGCTCCAGTTTAGAGACACGGGGGTAACAGCCAAATTGTTTTGACCAGAAAAGTGAATGCTCTTGCAAGTATTTCTGACATCTCTAATACCTGAGGAATTGCAAATCCTTTCAACAGGTACAAGAGCTATTATTTAGAAATGCGTTGTAAATGCTGGGCTGTATTTCTGTCTGATGTGTTCTGCCTGGGCGATTGCACTCGTGAGGCGGCGTGCTCCCTCAGGCAAGTGCAAGAAGTAGCTTCAGAAATGCCACCGGGGTATTTCTACATAGGGTATAAATGGGTGTTCTGTAATCTGCAGCGTGTATATGAGAGCGTGCAATGTTTCCGCTCCTTGAGCATGAGAACCCAGGAGTACGTCCACATTGCAGGCATGAGAATGATTGTAGCACAGTGCAGTTTAAATTAGCTGGTGGGAGCAGTCTCAAAACAGCAGCTCACAGCTCAGCTCAAGGTGATTTATGCTTCCCCTGTCTGTGTGAATACATTGTGGGCAGGCTGAAAGATGGGAAAACATTGCTATCATACTTCTTCTTCCTTCCTGGAGCGTACTGTCCCTCGAAATCTAGAGTCTTGCTTTAAGGGCTCGTTTGCTTTTCTCTGCATTAGTGATTGCAGTCCTGTGATGGTCTTGGGAAGGGGCTGGGGCTTCACCAGGCTGACCTTCCTGAGTCGCCTGAGCGCCCAAGCGCTCAACTTGGCAGTGGGAGGCAGGGAGCTACCGGCGCGAGTACTCCCAGTGCAGTCACTGCCGCAGCAGCTCAGGCAGCAATGGGATCCCTGTGGTGGCTCTGTCCAAGTTATGTTCTCAAGGGAAAAGGGGTTGGGAAACTTGTGCTCTGCTGTGTTCATCCCAAGAACCAGGAAGGGTGGACCTCATTCTGCAAGGACAGTCACTTCGGCATCTCACGTTTGCCTGAAGTTTATGCATAGCAGTGCGATCCTTATGAATTTGCACCAAAAAAATCGATCTCCAGGATAATGTCCCAGCGTAAATCTGAAAGGCAAGCTGGGTTTTCTTGTGTTCATAAGCTGTTGCATTATTCGTGGGCACTCTGGCACAGTGTGTTGATGGGGTAGAGGCAAGTCCTTGTGAGCCAGACCTTTCAAAAGTGGGTGGTGATTCTGGGTGTCCCACCCAAGGAAATGCAAAAGGGGTCTCCTTTCCAGAGAACCTTAAAACAAGCTACCTTTCAGAGGCCCAGCGCGCCTCCCAAAAAAATTCTGAGAAACCTTGACTGCAATCTGCAGGCAGAAGGCAGCAGGTGAGATGAGGAGTCACTGCCAAACACTGTCGCTGTTCAAAGGACGGGAACGATTTTTTGGCTAAATGCCTCATCATCAGAGCTGGAAGTCTGGGGATGCCACTTTGCAGGGGGTTGAGGGTGTCTTCTTTCCTCTGTCATTTTCTGTTATGTCTCCCTCCTGTTTCTTTCAGAGAAAGAAGAATTGTTCCAGAATTTATTGGGACAGATTGCCGAGCAGCTCTCGAGGTAAGAAGCTGAACATCATTATTAATTTAAAATGTTATTTCTTTTATCAGCCCGAAGTGAAATTTTCACAAGAGACAGAAGGGCATTTAAGATCTCTTTCAAATCCCACTCTTCCTGCCAAATTTAGGCCTACTACACACGTGATTTCATGCTGACAGCAATATGGTAACTTAAACAAAAACGATTTTGGATATTATCTTTGATCTAAAAAGGAGATCAAGTATTAAATATAAATGCTCTTATTGTGCTCCTGCCCTCTTAGGAAGCAAAAGAAATGCTGCTTCGCTGAACAGTCAAATCACCTGATTTGTTCCATTTTGCCCTTTGTCACCCAAACATGCCTCTCCTCCAAGAGGATTTCTGAACATCTCTATAGCTGTTTAATTTATTCCAGCTGTTTTCAAGAAGACAGATCAATCCCACCACAGCTCAGCAAATCACCAGCGTAACTCAAAAGGACGAGGGTCTCCGGGTGTGCAGACACCAAGATGCTGCTGTTAGGCGAAGCATTATCAATTTAACTTCCCTGCCCTAGGGGGTACAACAACAAGGCACTGAGAAGAGAGGGTGTGATGGAGTGTTGCAGAGCCCACAGTACATTCCCAGGGCCATAACAAGATAATTTCTTGTTAATTTTTCTGAAAATTAAACTTGGGTGTATTTTCTGCCCAAATTTTAGCATTTCCATGGAGAATTTTCCTTATGGCAACCGCCATTGGACCGATCAGTCCTCTGAAAAATGTAGACGCTTCCTAGCCAAAAGTCACTTTGCACCTAGGGTAGGTAGGGCACTAAATGTATAACATTAATCCATGAGGGTTTTCTTTTCAGGGTTTTTAAGATCAATGAACTGAAAACGGAAGTAGCTAATCACTTGGCAATGCTGGAGAAAAAGGTTGAATGTGAGTGTGCCTTTATTCCTATCACAGTGGGAACCGGTGCCTCGGAAGCCCCTTGCCTTGCTGCCCCTCCTGTACCCCTGCCCCGTCCCGCTCCTCACAGCCCCTCTGCTTTCTCTCCTCGCTCATCATTTGGCTGGCCTTGAGCCCAAAAGGCCGCAGGCCAGCCCGGGGTGAGGTAGGGGGAAGGGGGACCCCGTGGTGGCACCGAGTGGCAAGGCGAGGCCGGGGAGGGACGCCTGGCTTCGCAGGCATCCGGAGCGCCCCAGCGGGC
>NW_009260028.1:12401669-12402512 GCF_000687185.1 Egretta garzetta
ACCTCCCCTCCGACTGTGTTTTGTCATTAACCAGAGGAGGGTACCGCAGCCGCCGGCCTTCTACACGGAGCCGGGTATTTGCGCAGGTCAAACGTGCTGCCTTCGCAGAGGGGCTTTCTCCTTTCAGAAATGCATTTACTGCGCGCTAAAGCAGTCGGGTCGGTCCTCACCGCTGACCGAGGCCCAGCGCCAGCACTGCCGGAGCGGTATTCCCGGGAAGTGTCACGTCACACACCTCCCTCTGCCGGGAAAGGGCCCGCAGCAGGGCGAGGCCTCTCCCCGTGGCACACGGGCGCGCGGCACCTGCAGCACAAAATACAGTGGGGACACCGAAGGGTCCACAGACAGGCGGCGTAGCGTGGGCTGAAATACAGCCGGGGGGGTACGTCTCGTCCTCTCGCGAGGCGGTAATTTCTAGGCTGCAAACACAAGGGGTTCACCCCTCCCGCTGGCCATATTGCCTGGCAGGCTATGAGGCAGCATAGATTTCCTCGCCTGTTTGGTGTGTTAACAGTAAGACAACCGCATTGAGTTACCACACGACAGCCAAGTTAAGTTCATCTGGTCAAAGAGCTTCTTTTCTGGGGTTTGGGGTTGGGTTTTTCTTTTTCCCCTCCATGCAGCATCTGACTTGTTGTTTTTCAGTACATTCATGCGGAACGCAGAGCCCAGAAAGGCAGGGAAGGGGTACGAGTAAGGCACTGTCGCACAGTACCGCTTTGACACCAAAGGCTGCATGCTGGCTGATAGAATCACAGAATCATAGAATCATAGAATGTTTTGGGTTGGAAGGGACCCCTAGGGGCCATCTAGTCCAACCCCCCTGCAGTGAGCAGGGACATC
>NW_009260028.1:12402562-12427281 GCF_000687185.1 Egretta garzetta
TTTCCAGGCAGGAGTCGTGTACTACCGCTGTGGCCAACACGTTCCAGTGTTTCACTACCCTCATTGTAAAGAATTTCTTCCTTATATCCAGTCTAAACCTACCCTGCTTCAGTTTAAAACCATTACCCCTTGTCCTGTCACAGCTGGCCCTGCTAAAAAGATTTTCCCCATCTTTCTTTCCTATAGGCCCCCTTTAGGTATTGAAAGGCCGCAATCAGGTCTCCCCTCAGCCTTCTCTCCTCCAGGCTGAACAAGCCCAACTCTCTCAGCCTGTTCTCGCAGGAGAGGTGCTCCAGCGCTCGGATCATTTTAGTAGCCCTCCTCTGGACCCACTCCAACACTTCCATGTCCTTCTTGTGCTGAGGGCTCTAGAGCTGGATGCAGTACTCCAGAGCATTTAAGTCAGGAGCGGGCAGAGTATTCCCCAGCATCACGGCTGTAGCAAGCACTTTCTCACTAGAGATGGCTGGGAAAAAAAAAAAAAAACAGTTTCTGGTTCGTGGAAGAAGTTGTTTTCTTGACATTTCCCCCGACCAGAAGCTACCTTGACCTTGCAGCTGCTCAGTGAGACTGATGCCTTTGTCAGCAGGGAGAGGGAAAAATGTCCTTATTCAAAGAAGCAGCTGCAGGGGAACCTCTCCCAGAGGCCACCCCAGCCACAGGGTCCCATCCATGGAGGGCGGACGCCCTGCGGCGTGCCTACCCCTAGCACGGACCCCTGCGAGGAACCCGCATAAGCAATCCCTCCCGGTTTGCTTGGCTACAGTTTAGCCGAGGCTCCGCTGATTTATTCTTTTGTTCAAAGAGAAAAAAAAGAAAGGGGAAAAAAAAAAAGGGAAAAAAAAAGGAAAAATTAGCTCAGTCACTCCGCATTTTCTGTGAAACTTCTGACCAACTCCAGTCCTCAGGGCTAAGTGCCACGGACTAGCGCAAACAAGGCAAGCGTTCCTGTGAGTCTTTCTATCCCCTTGGCAGCCCAAGTGAGAAGCTACCCCAGCCAGCTAGGAGCTGCTTTCAGCCACTGCCTCCCCCCAGTGACCCCCTGGGACCCCTGGCTGCACCCTCCACACACGCTGCTTTTCAGCACCGGCAGCCCGCGGCCGTGGAAGGAGATAACAAAGATCTGCAGGTCGCTGCCAGGAGGGAAGAGTTGTGCATTTGCGCTCCCTGGCACTTTATTGCTGGTTTAGGGAAGGCAGCACACCCAGACCTGCCGTGCTGTGCAGGTGGGCTGAATTCACTGGTCCTCAGATGAGGCTTCTTTCTGTAAGTGGGCCTCACCACTGATGGAAATAGCAGCAGATGTAGCAATCTGCTGCCATTCTGCTTGAGCGCTCACGATCCCATCTCCAGCAGCCTCAGCCTGTGGGAAGGAGCTCCCTGGGTTGCCTGTCTACAAGTGCACCCATCTGCTCAAAATTGGACTTCCAGAATTTGCAACAGAGCCAAATCCGCATCATTTTGAAATAATCCCAGGCTTTCATGTTTATGAAAGCAAAACTGCGAGGGGAAGAGAGGAGTGTCCAACCTCCCTACTCGAGCTGGGCTCCCAGAGGTTGCTTTAAGAGCTGTGTTTCAGTGCTGGATTCAGCCCAAGGATTTCTTTAGACAGCACAGGGTCTTTTCAGGAGGTATTTCTTGCTGCAGAATAATATAATGGGCCCTTAATCAGTGCACATGACAAGGCCATTTATCATTTGTGAGCCAAATGTGAAAAGAATTGTACTTTTGTTTTGCCTTTTCTCCTACCTCCTTCGGAGATCCCTTTTCCACCATTTTCACATGTGATCGCCAGGATTGCTTCCCTGGAGGGAATGTGTGCGTGGGGATAAGTGCTCATGACAGTGCTACATCTGCACCTCACATAAAATGTCCTCAGCATCCTTCCCGTTACTGTCTAGGGACCACAACACAGAGATGTGTTTTCAAGGAGCCAAATCTTTTAACTGATTTTTAAATCCCATCTAAAGCTTGTAACTTCCCCTTGGAAAATGCATCCATGCTGGGCAAGCCCTGGGAACGCTTTGTCTTGTGGCTTGACTTACTCTGCTCCAGTGTTTGCACAGCAGCCCACACATGAATCAGGAAGCTGGCAGAAACCCTTTACAATTTGTAAGCATCTCACATCTACCTTAAGAAAATAATTATGTAAATTCTCTGCTCCCCTGGAGAGGTTTTGGAAGAAAACTAGAGAGACGCAATACGAAAAAGCGCTCAGGGCTGCCATTTTGCACCATAACTCCTCTTCTCTCTGCGGTTGCCTGCCCCACTACCCTGTCAGTCTGATAACTCTGCTTTGCTCCTACTGCTTCAAATAGGCACTGGCCACCATTTAGGCAGCTCGGCAAACGGGCTGCCCACGAAATTCTCTTGGATGAATGCACCAAGGTGGCACATAGCAGCACAGGGCCCGCAGGTCAGCTGCAGCCGATCGTTGGCAGTGGAACTGAGTACCCAAAAAGTGCAGGCAGATATCCAGAATGAAGATATTGAATAAGCAGGACAGCATCTTGCCTGTATCGTCACATTGTGATCACCCAAAGAAATTGCTTGTAACAGTGCTAGACAAAAAAAACATTGATCGGAAAATGGGATTTTTAAGTGGAGGGTATCCCTGTAATCAGGCATAAATCAAAACCCTTTCCCTTTCTTCTCTTCATATGTGGCATTTTGGACTAGGTTCATGCATCTCTCTGTTTTTCCCATTCCAACAGCAATCTTTGTCGTTGCTAGCATAAAGAAAACAAAACTGAGGTCTCTGCTTATCTACAGAGTTGCACCCTTCCAAGGCAGTTTTTTATCCCTTACATGCTACCCTCCAGATAAGTGTGATTTTGACTATTATTTTCTAAGAAAGTGACTGAATACTGATTGTACAATTGCACATTCTCTTGAGTTCCCTGAACCACAGCTTGTCCATGCAAACAATGAGTTCAGCGAACAAATGAGCTGTGAAATGATTGCCTATGAATGACATGTACTTAATAAATGGTCCTGCATTATGCCCTTGAGCACGCTGATAGTTCAACGAGAGGGAAAGAAAAGGGACGATATTCTCATACGTGCACTGTGTTAGGTTCTCACGGCTATGTGGAATGAAGCGCATTGCTGCATAAACAGGCGATCAAACTTTTTGCCTTGTGGCTCTCATAATTACACACAGAAGGGGAATATAGGATTTTGTTGTGCCACATGCAGAAATAACCTTCGATTACAAAATTGATTGGCAAAAAGTGACAGATCTTCAATACCTAAAAAAAAAAAGAAATCAATCGTTAGAGCAAAACTTTTCAACATTTCTCTCTCTCTCCGGCATTTTCACTTTGGTTTCTCTGTATCTAGCAATGCCTCTCAGAGCTCCTTAATGCTCTGCGTGAACTTTCAAATTAAAACCTTTTATCCTAATGGGAATTCTAATCCTACTGGGACGTGTTTGCCTAGCTGCGCTTATCATCCCATCACGGGAGGGTTTTTTTTGCTCAGGATTTCCTTTGATTTGAGTTCTACAGCAGAGAAGTGAAGGCACCGGAACAGCTGACTGCTGCTAACAATCGTGGAAAAGCTGAGACGTTATAGCCGTTCTGTGAATTAAAATACTGTAGCTATTATCTCAAATTGGCAGCAGAGAATTCCTATGGGTTTTCAAGATATATCACTTTGGCAGCACCTGCATATGTGAGAACTGGGGCAGACTGTAAGTGCTTGCTGGCTCACTGGATAACCCCACTGTTAAAGCCCTTTGAAATTTTGCACAATTGGGAAACGAGATCTTTCGACTTTCGCCATGGTAACACCCCTGTTGTTTTCCTTTGTTGACAGTGGAAGGCCTGAAAGTAGTGGAGATTGAGAAATGCAAGAGCGACATTAAAAAGATGAGGGAGGAAATGGCAGCAAGAAGCAGCAGGTAAGTTCTGCTTTGGACCTATCCAAAGAAATAAGCATCTGGTTTCAACCCCTAATGCAATGTTTCCTCAGAATTGGGTTACCTTCTGGGCTTAGAAGTTAAGGAGCAAGGAAACCAATAACTATTAAGGACAGTGGCTTTAATTTAACATTTGAAGATCTATAGCCATTCATCTGTTAAAATAGCTGGGGCCGTGGGAATGTAGAAAAAGGTCTTGCAGCAGAGAGTTATTTTTCACCATACAGAATGGGAATTCTTCATCCAGATTTACTAGGAGAGAGGGAAAGGGAAAAGGACTTCTGCAAAGTGCAGTGTTTGGTTGGGAACCAGCTAACGCTCGAATCAGCTCCAATATATTCTGGGAAAATATCAACTAAATATGTAGCAGCTCTTCTAGTTATGATCTCATGCTATTTCAACAAGAAATTGGGAATTTACTTTCTAAGTCAAGGGCTCACTGTGATTGTGAAGCTTGGTTTCACTGTAATTAAAACAACAGCAGAAAAAATTGCATTTTGTACGGTACGCGGTCTCAGCTGGAAAGTCTGCCCCCTGTGTCACTGAAATACCCCATTAGGACAAACAAATCATCACTGTGAGGTTATGAATACTTCTGGGAAGGTTGCTGAAGAGGAATGTACCGCATCACTCAAAGTGTGGGTGAAGAGAATTTTTCTCAGCAAATGTCACTATGCTATTTTGACAGCCTCTCTCTTTTTCTTCATTTGGGGTCAAATTCTCTGACCTTTAATCAAAGCTATTTCCTACTGAGGGCAATGAGCGATTTGCTGGAAGAATTAGGCTTTATAATCACTCTCTTTTATAAATTTTGCTATCCAGATATGTCAGGAGGCACGGTGTTAATACATTCCTATTAAGTCTAAGGCCAAATTCAGCTGTCATACTAGCATAAATGCAGAGTAATATTATTAACCTCAGATCTGCTCCAGATTTATAGCAGTAGGATGGATTGCAGTTTGCCCTGGGGCTTGCGTCATTTTTTGTTCAGGTGTGTGAGGAATTCTCATTAGAAAAATCAGAGCTCGGTTGGGTAGCAAATGCAAAAACACGTATGCTGATTTATGCCGGGTGTGATGTGAATAATGTGTGTGTCTGTGCATGTGTCTTTACTTTTTCTGAACTGTTGTGGGGAGCTGGGAGAGCTGCATTTACGAATGCAGTGATGCACAGGCAGATAGGGAATTAAAATAAAAAAGTTATGTCAACTTCACAGTCACCCACTTGCCTCTGCACACATCAGGAATTATGAAACTGTCCCAGCAGCAGCCATGACTCGTTCCTGTCCCAGACCTTGTCACCTTACATCTGTATTTTGTAGTATAAACAGCAATCTGTTAACAAGAAAAACAGGAATGGGGAGTGCTGCATCTGCCCAGTGTGGTGCTCAGCAGCAGGTAGCGCTGGGCACAGACGCCCAAGCTAGCTTGCTCTGAGCTTGCACTGCGTAGCTGCTTTAGCTGAAGCAGGAGCCTAACTCACTCTGCTCAGCATCACTTTGTGCTGTATTGATGTGGCACCTATCTGTCACAGCTCTTCTTGGTTGCCTTGAGCTGGGTCTTCCTTCTCCCGGCTGCGCAAAAGCTCCTCCTCCTTGCACAAAATTCTGTCCATGATTGTCTGTGTCCTAAGGGCTTGGGTCTCAAAGCAGCAGCTAGATATGGCCTGGTTCAGCATATGATTCCGGGGGTCTACAGGTCACCTCTTTTTGCTGTAAGAGTCAGAAGATGCTCCTTGGTGGCTGGCCATTAAGAGGGACCCCATCGGAGCTGCCGAGGAATGAGCTGTGGTTCCCTATTCCCGAGCGACCATGGCTCCACAGCAGCCATGCCACTAGCCCGCGGTGACCCCATCCTAGGGGTGCTTCAGCCCAGAGAGGCTGAGCAAGCTCTGTCCCGTTGGCGTGAGATATGTGCAAGATGGGGGGGGAGGGGGAGGGAAGGAGGCAGAGGCATCCCAGGGCAAATGGAAATGGTTTTGCACCTCTTTAGACTCATCATCCCTTGTGCAATGAAATTTGCTAGATAACGCATTACAGTTGCAATTAGAGATCACATCTAAATTTAATTATATGAGTATGTGCGAGTGCGTACATTCCTTCAATAATATCACAGTGTGCACAGCTGTATTCTTACATTTGCTGTTACATTACCACACAACAGAGTAAGGACGAACAGCTAAGTTTATAGAAGTAATCATGCACAGTGAATTGTGCATCTCTCCTCTTCAGAAGAGCAAAGCAGCCCCACTCACATCCCCTCAACCTGCTTTTTTTGCTAGCCTGCTTTTTGCGCTCACCACTGGCAGATGCTAAGAACATTATAGCATCATTTAAAACCATGATCATTTGCAGATACAGTTTTACATTTGTAAAGGTCTGATGCATCCTGGCTCTGTGTGTTCCCCAGTGTGGTAGGACGAAGGCTTCAATGTCTTACTACAGCTGGGAATTACAGATAGTTGGCTGACCCTCAGCTAACCCTAGCAAGCAGTTCCAACTAGGGCAAGGAATGCCCCAATCTCACTATTTTTATCCTACTAATACCCCTCACAGTGGTGTTTTGAGGAAACAGCTTTAGAAATGATTAAGACAGCTTTTCAGCAACTGAGAATCTCCTTAAACAGGGGAGGAAAAAGCAGCTGGTTGAAGCCAGCTGACCACCATGAGCTACAAAATGGCATAACTTTTGCGGGATTCAAACACCTCCACCAGAAATGATAGCAGACAGCAACGTTAAGAGGAGAAAAGAAGAGACCTGGCCCAATTCCCAATAGAGAAGAGAAGCGCTAAAAAGAGACACTACAGAATATGTGAAATAATTTTAAAAGGGACAAATGAAGTATATGGAATACTTTGATTGGCTTCCTTGGGGGGGGTTTCTTTTAGCTTAATTTGGCAGGAGGCTTTAAAAACGAGAAAGGACAATACAAACATTAGGACTACACGGATAAATGCAAAATGCAAGCAGATCAACACCACATGAGAATTATTAAAGTCCCTGTGTGCCCAGCTACCTGGGGAACACGTGTTGAATTAAAGTATCACGATTGCCATGGGTGATACCACAGAGCTCTTAGTTTTATTGTGTCCCCCATGGCAGTAAGGCAAGAAACTGCTTTCGCACTGCAATGCAGCAGTCTAGATGTTCTGCAAAGGCTGTAAGGCTGGTGTGCACCTCCTGCCAGCGTGGTCCTCTGCTCAGATGGGATAGCATCAGCTTGGCATTCAAAGGAAGGAAGAGTAGATTACTGGCAGTGGGTGCTGGTGTTAATAACCAGGCGAGTGTTAATTACCTGTAATTGCTGGCAGCGGCTCCCTTCCTCCAGGACTGGGGAGACAAGCAGACTGTGTCTGCTGAGCCTGTGCCTCACTGCTGTCGTCCCACCCGAAGGGCAGCAGGCAAGATGGTCATGCCATCAAAATACCAAGTCTTAACCAAACTTTTACTGAGGCCTGGAGCTTGGCTGCAATCAGCCATGGGCTCATGGGTGCCTGCACTGGTAAATAAGCTCAGGCATGCCCGTGTCCTTACTCAGTGTGGCCCCAGGCAGGACTCTGCCATCCTTGGACAAGTATGCCTGCCACAGACCGCAAGCTGCTCACTGAAAGTGAAGTTACTTGGTTTAAACAGAAGTGACTGGGTATCCATGGATACTTGTCTGAAGACAGACATTCTTCACTTGAATTCAAATAGATGGAGAATGGGCAACAGGGGTGTTGCACAAGGGGAGAAAATCATAGAGAGGCTCACACTTTTAAAACATTTGAGCAATACCACATTAGAAAGGGAGAGGTTGGGGAGTGGTGTAATTCTCCAAGTGATGCCTGATGCCTACCAAGAGACCAGAGTACTTCTGGCATTTTTTGAGGCACTGCGGTTCTGTTCCCACACTGTTAAGCACTGCATATTTCATTTCAGGACTAACTGTCCCTGCAAGTACAGCTTTTTGGATGAAAACAAGAGGCTGACTCCCCGGCGGGATGTACCATCCTATCCAAAGGTACCACACAATGCTCGCTCTTCCCGGAACCCTACCATGCGCTTGCCATCCTGACAAGTGCTGGTTTACAATGCATGATTCCCTAGCCATCTACCTCCTAGTTATTCTAAACCCAGGGCCTGATCCAAAATCCCTGGAAGCTGATGGAAAAAGCTGTCATTGCCTGCGGTGACTTAAAGTTGGATCCTCAGTAGTCTTTAATATGTGAAAGCTCATTAGTGTTTGAAATGTTAATGAACATTTTGCGTTCGTCAACATTTAACGCTCTTTTGTCTAATTATGTTTGTTTATTCTCCATGCTCGTAGCAGACAATCAAAAATAGCCTATAATGTTGTACTCTAATTGAAAACAGTGCTGCTGCCTCTTTTCTCCTAATGGATTATTTTTTAATTTAAAAAGTAATTTATGGAGATGCTTCACCTAGGGAAACAAAGAGAAAACGCGACATTGGAGTCTCTCCAGAATGATTCATTGTCCTTGTGAAAATGAGTTAGGGTATTTGCTACAGAAACCAGTAATGCTTGAAGAAAAATGTCTACTGGGCAAGTACAAGTACAAAGCCACAGTGATAAATGAGGCTGAAACCATGAAGCTCACAGGATCTTTGGTCCTAGCACCGACAGCCTTTGCCCACAGGAATTATTCAAAGCTACCAGGTTATGTCTGCTCAGTGCCCAGCTCACACCTTGACAAAACACCAGCTCACACATGTGCAAATCATAGTTTAACATTTGCCTACACACACCAAAACTGGCTGAGCCACTCTCAAGTTCAAAAGTGGTCCGGTGTGATGCAGGTGTATGATATGGACATGCATCCTGGCATATTTGTCTTCAGAGCAACAAATTATAAGTTCTGCTGTTTATTGTGCTCTGCCTAGCAAAAGTGAGCTCGAGGACTCTGAAGCAGAAATCATGAGACTTTTACATTTCTTTTAATTAGCTTTTGCCCAAGAGGCTTGTGGTCCTGACACTAACACACGTTTTTGCAAAACATATCAGTTCTAAAAAAATATTTTTTCCCCAGATAAGTATATGTGTCAGATCAACCTTTGATTTACTGCTATGATATTAGGATTAACAACAAGCTCAATGAAGAGTTGTAGTGACTGACTGCAGAGTAAACTGGTAGTCTGTGTTGTCCATAGACCAAAGCTCATAGGAGTTTTGGTTTCAGAAGTTTGGGTTCTGTTTGACAGATTTGCAAAATTTGTTATCAGTTGTCAAGTGCTGGATTTGCCCAGTGTCAGTGAGGCTAGGAAGTGATGAGTACACTGAAAGAAGGTGTCATTACAACACTGTTATCAAATAACAAATCTGTAATGCTAATTCACAGATTTCTGGCAGAACATCATATTAAATGTACATTATATAGGCAAATGAAAAAATCTTTTCCTTCTCAAGAAGGAAAATTAATCTTCAATGTTATTCTTCTTTAGATTAAGTATCAACAATTTGACAGCTCAGAAAATGTCTCAGTACAGTAAGCCCAAACTAATTAGAGACAGCCATGGTAAATGCACCAATTAAAGCTACAAGGTTTTTGTGTCCCAGAAAGACTCTGATCAATAGAGTCTCGAAAATATAATTTGGTAGAGTCCCGATCTCCCCCGGTCTTTTAACTCTCCACATTCCTTTTTTTTTTCATTTTGTATACAAATCATAACTGGCCGATGAGCCTGATTTTGTTTTAAGCCTCTGAGTGTAACGATAAAAAATCACTTGAATCTTGCAGGCTGAAAACCAATTTGAAAATGTGGGCATTCTTGAAAAAATACTCAAAGTGAGAGCATAAATCATCTGAGAGTAAATATATCATACCCACCAGCTAATTTAACACTATAAGCACAGACACTTCACACCACCCAGACATGACTGGCTGCACTGAATATCTCTGATGCTCTGCAGGCAACAGAACCAGGGCAGCTGGGGATGGATCTGTGCCCTGTGCCCCTTACATCCCCTTGCTGGATCTATGTGCAACCCCGTCCATAACACGTCCGCTCTCCTCCCTTTTTTCCCAAAGCCTCCACCTCCCTGCTCAGTAAGGATCTCCACTGACCAGCAGCCTGCCAGAATGGGCTTGCTGCCCGCCAGGGCTGGGCATCCTGGCATGACCACAAGAAGCCGGTAGGGAGGGAAGGAAGAGTTAGGCAAGCAGAGGGAGAGATCAGTTGCTCTGTCCTTGGGAAATACAGCTAAACCCTGCGTGAATGGGACCCCAGGAGTCCCAGGCACATGGCAACAGCAGGCCCCATGCCAGGACAGGGGACCCTTGCTTACACCAACTGCCTTTTTGTCTGCAGTACATGCTGTCGCAGGAGACCATAGAAGCACTTCGGAAACCAACCTTTGACGTCTGGCTGTGGGAGCCCAATGAGGTAAGGATGCCATGTTAGCACTCTTTCTGAGATCCAACAAGGCCAGAAGAGCCCTTTGAGGTGTTCTGCAGAGTTTTTCCCCTTTTCTGCCCCTTAACCTCTCTATTTTTTTTTATTTTCATATTACACCAGAATACAGTACTTTTTTGCCACAGATGCCAATAGATTATGCTGATTATCATAAACTTATCGCTTATTATTTGTTCTTTAATCTCTTCCTAGTAACGTCCCACAACAACCAGTGCATTATCGTTACTGCCGCACGAGTTCTCTTGTGCCACTTCTATCTGAACAAATCAATGCCTAGCAAAGTGCATGCTTAAGCACATCATCAATAACTCTGCTCAGATCAATGAAGCTATGTGCTGCCGTGTGAAGCCAGGCAGAGGTGCATGCATTGATTCACAGCCTTTTAGGCAAGGGGTTTTCTGCAGTGTATTCTGAAGAGGTTGCAAATCTGCATGCATGGCCTACTAGTATTTTTTTTATTGCTTCGTTTTCTTATTTTTTCTTATTGCTATTAGTATTGTTCTTTGTTTGTCACTTGTATTGCAGAAGGTTCTGGAAGGCTCATGTGTAAACCTCTGCAGAAATATGAAGGAGAAAGATGTTTCTGTAATAGCCAGCCTATAATATGATGTAAAACTAGATTAAGCAAATACGAGCAAATCTTACCTAGGAAAAATGTAAGGGAGGGCAGGACTAATCTAGAGTTTTAGCCTTGGGTTTTTCCCAAGGGACAGATTGGGTAGTTCTAGCAGCACCACCAGCAGCAATCACCTTAATTACCTTCTCAGTCAGATGTTGTGCATACAAGAGTCATTCTGGCTCAGCACCTGTAGATCAAGATGACAAGGAAAAATACCCCATATTGCACCCACAGGAGCAGCATATTCCCTTTGGGATATTTCATCTGGCTAGTAGAATAACTGAAGGACTCTCTGGTGGCTTTAGGTCCCTCTCCCATTTGCAGAGGCTGGCAGAGCTTCCCTTGTGCAGTTCGTGCCAAGCTGGGGCTGGGGCTCTGCATTTACTACTCCCTCCCCAGCCCCTTTTCTCTGTACCATGGCCATACAACTGCTCAGGCAAAATGGCTTGCCCCCAGCTTTTGAATGCCTGTCAGGTCATTACAGCAAGAAAGAATTACGACCTGCCAGGTGGACCATAACACTGCTGGCTCATTGTTGTTCTGACTATTAAGAAAGGATAGGGAGAGACAAAAACCATTATCCACGGATTCTTGTGTGCTGAGGCATAGTAGTTTAGCACAGTAACTCATTCAGAGTACTAGGAAACACTATATGGTGGCATGAATGAAGCTAACAAGTGGGTGCAGAGATTAGACATGCCCTGCAAGGAGGAGCGCTGCTCAGAAATAAGATAGCACGCAAGCTCTAGTGAGCCGAGCACCATATGGGCTTATCTCATCCTTTTAGCTCTGGTTTATGTTTACAGAGAATATTTCAATTCTGTCAGTGCTCGTTTAGCAATGAGCGTCCGCCCACATGCTCAGTGTGGGGCAGGAAGGTTATAAACCATAGTCTTCTGTAAGCAAATTAATAATGTGCTCTGCGGCATTTCAGTAAGCAGAGCTATGCAGCAAGCTTGCGTTCTCTTTCTCAAATGCCCACTCACTTTCAAGTCCAATATTCAAGCTTTTGCTGTTGACCAAGAAAGCTAAAAATGAAAACAGAGATTCTCCTGTGTTCAGGAGCAGGAGATTTGGGAGTCAGAGTCACCCTTCCACTCACTCAAAGCTCTCTTGGCAACATCTGGAGGGAGACAGGCATTTCTGAGGGTAATTCAGCCCTTCTGGATCAAGTCTATTGTCTCAGAAAGTCTTTTTTGAAAGTACTGCAAAACATATATTCTAGCTCAGGGACTAGGAACAGGGCAAGGTGGTCTACAGCAAAATGCTGTCCATGTGATCTGAGCACAATTCAGCTCATGACATTGTCCCTCAGATCTTGCAGGGAAGTCTCTTTCTTCCTGTTCAGATGACTCAAAACCAGCCCTCTTGTTACTGCATGAACTATGCATATTCCCTGGATAAATATAAAGTTTCATTAGATGAAATCATTCTTTGGGAGAGTTTTTAAGAGCCTAAATAACAGAATCTCTCCAAGGCCGTATTTGTGACATTACACTCATGTTAAAACCCCTGGATCACAGTCTAAAAACTGCATCTGCTAATATAACGGCTACATTTCATCCCCTGCAGATTTTGCCTTCAGAAATGGGAATGCAGATACATAAACTCCTGAACTCCTGGAAGTCTGTTCACTTCTGACTGGTGGCAGGTGTTAAGTGCCCAGACACATCAGATTATCAATACCTTTCTTTTGCAACATTTTCAAACCCAGAATATTAACCAGGAGTGGTAGTGCTAAACTATCTGCACCCCGCTTCCTACCTCAGAGCAAATGCTCTCTCAAAAGAGCAGCCTGCCTTTTCATTTCAGCTATTGGGATTCATGGTTACAGTTTACGGGAGTGGATGGTCACAAACCTGCTGCGATATTGGAGGGTTATAATGGGAGTTCTTTTGTTAAACAGGAAATCCAGGTTAAGATAGTGGAGTTAGGAACTCACAAGAACTCATAAAGAAAGGAGATGTTGACATATATCTAGAATAAATGTTTAAGGATCTCTTATTTTCTGCTGTCATTTTCTGTACATCAAGGGCCTGATCCATTTCTGTACAGCTAGGGCCTTTGGAGTCAGTGGAAGAACTCCCCATGATTTCATTGAACGTTAGAACATATCCCAGCTGAATTAGAAAAATGGCAATACTTTTTTCTGAGAAGGAATTGCTATGATACGCATGAATCACAATTACTAAAGAGAGCTGGTGTGATTCAAAGCCCTGCACAAAACCTATGAAGTCAACAGCAATCTGTCTACTTCAAAAAGCTTTCAGAACCTCTCTGGCTCCCCTCTTGCACTGTCTTTAATCATGCAATCTTTGAACATCTTTCTTTTATCTTAACAAGAGGGCCCTGCAATTATTCGATGCTTGCAAGGAGAAAATTCACTCTGCAATGTATCATAAAATAAAGCGATATTTACCAAGCCAATAAACTATCTGTTCCTGGCTGCAGATGCTGAGCTGTCTGGAGCATATGTACCATGATCTTGGGCTGGTAAAGGACTTCAACATCAATCCTATCACATTAAAGAGGTGGTTGGTAAGTATCTCAAATTCCTGATATTTGCAATTTTTCAAATTCAAAAATCAATAAACAAAACATTTAGTCATGGAATTAACTTGACTCACGTGAGTAATCCCACTGAAAGCAGTCAACCTGTACAAATTCTTAAAATTTAAGTACTTCAGAGAATATTTGCATTCTTGTGGCAACAGATGACCTTGTCTTAACTGTTTTACATTTGTTTGCTGAACTACTGAAAATAGTTCATTTCTGGTGAATGCTCTTGCTACCTACTGTAAATGGAGGCAAGATGTGTGTCTTTGGCTATGGCCAAAAAAATTAATCCTTAGACGTCCTAAATCACAGGAGTAAAAGAGCAAGGCAGGAAGGAAAAGGAATTGCTGAGAATTTGACTAACTTCCTTTGCCTTGGACTTTAATGTTTAGAATGTTGCAGAGATGCAAGACACGGTAAAGATGAGATCATACCAAAACTAAAATGTCTACAGAAGAAACACTGGAGTATACAAAGATCAATACGTTACTGGGTCCAAGGGAGAGCATAAGAAAGATCTTGCAAAAAAGCTGAAGAATCTATTGGCTTTCTCAGAAAAACCCATCATGTTCCTAGAGGACCATAGAACAGTAAATATTTTACTCATTGTTTAAAAAGGATCTAGGGATACCCTGAAGAATTATGATTAGAAAAAGTTACATCTCTACCTGACAAATTGATTGAAACAATAATTAAAAACATCATGATGTGAAGTTCATTATACAGATGTTTCATATGATTCCTGTAGTGAAGAATTATGTCTCATTAATCTCTTCTAATTACCTGAAGGGTATGGACAGAATAGAAGGAACTGTTTTACATGATTGATGTAGACTCCCAGAAAGGCCTGAGCAAATTCCACAAATTAAGAAGGCGTCGAGAAAACACAAAGCAAACCGCTAGACTCATCGTATCACAAAGTATGGCAAGAGCAAAAAGCACCTGGGCACCAGCGTACACAGGACAGTGACTGTCACTGCTTGGTGTGCTGCTGCTGGCTGAAGCTAACAAGGCATTAGGCTGATCAGAGACTGGAATAAGGGATAAACCGGGCCAACAGTACCGTGTCTCCATAGAAGGCATAAGGCTTACCTGGAATTTATGCCTAGGACTGGTTAAGTCTTTTTAGAAAAATGGTATGACTATATTAAAGGAGATATAAAAAATGATCAAGACTAGGAAATCTCTCCCTGAAGAAGGCAGATGAAAAGCTCAGTATTGTTGACCTTAGAAGGCAGCTGAACAGAAGGGGTGGGATGAAACCAAATATAATCAAGGCTAGCACAGAGTAGATAAAACAGAAAATTCCCTCCTCCTGTCTCACAGCCTGAAAACATGGGAAACAAGGTGATACGTCAACACACATCAACGCACCACCCACACATGCAGGCAGCTTCCTGTTAGCTTGTATCTCCAAGTAATTTGTTACCACTAGCATTTAAGACAGCCTCATGCTGAACAATGAGGGGAATTTATTATGTATTTTCTACAGTTTAAGACAGGGTGAGATTTCCTTTCTTAAACACTAGCTTCGCAGAAAGAAAGATTATTAAAAAAAGCCCCAAGGACTCTGCTGCAAACTATGGTATTTCCCCAAGCACAGTATGGGAGCCAGTTTCAACTTAAGTGGGTGAGAAAAAGCCACCTTATGCATATGCTTGCTTTCTTGCTCCCCTATCCACTGGCTACAGATCCATTCCAGAAAGAGGTGGAAAGGATGCAACCTAATACAACCGTGTCACTCCAGCCCTTCAGTGCCCCGAGTCAGGAGTCCCCTGGGATGCTCTGGACTCCACTGCTGGATGTATGTGTTACACCTGTGCAGTGTTGTACAGTGCCTGGGCATGACCACGGTGCCCACCGCTGTGAGATACTTCCCATCACCTGTGAGCCTGGCTGTCAAGCACATTGTGCCATTAATTATTAATTTTGAAATAATGTAATATATTTCTAAAGTCCTTGCTGCAGAATAATCTGAGCAGCTTTTGCAATGAAGCCCCCAAGTGTTGAATAAGCATTGAAAACTCACAGTTCTGTTGACCTCATCCAGAGCTTTGAGGTTTCCCAGGAGTAAGGTCCCAGGCTGAAGGGGTTGATCCTGATGGGGCTTGAGGGCTCTTGAAGTAAATTCACTATTTAGCTGGAGAAGGGGACAGAGATTCCATCCATGTCGTTAATTCAGGCTCAGTAATTGAAACACGAGCATAAGGGCTCTCTAGGGCCCAGGCTACGGAGGATTCAGCAGAAGGGGTCCAGCAGTGTTGCTGGTGCTTGGCTGTTTTGTGCAGGACGGGATATCAGAGGCTATCCAGTGCTTTGGAAGAATGACCGTGGCACGTGCTAACCCAGCTGTGCCAGCTTCACTTGGCTAGCCCAGCTGACAGTAGCGAGGACACATGGAAAGAGGAGCTTTAGCTTGTATTTGTGATGAGGGCATGTAGGCAGGATCTGTAGAAAGTTAAAACACACAAAAATTAGTCCCATGTGCCTATATGGCTAAAGCTCTCCCATGCTGCCTAGCGTAGGAAATCCACACAGGTATGCTAGTGAGTGTGCATTCACATCTTTGCTTTGCCAGGCAACACATCCCAAAGTGCCACCTCTGAGCATTTGCAAATGAAATAACAGCTACATTTCAGCCTTGAAGATTTCAAAGCTGCAATTTGCATTCAGTGAGAGAGGGGAACAGGGATGTACTTTGAGTTCTTTACACACCCCAAAGTTACCATTTAATCACTGCACAGTTTGAAATATAAATTCAGGACGGGAGCACAGAGTCTTCTCTCAAGACCGAGATGCACTTGCAGCTGTGCTGGGATGCTTACCCACTGCTAGCTGGTATGAGAAAGAAGTTGCTATGAACTTTACCTGATGACAAATTCTTGAAAGGCAGTAATCTCTCACCCTCCCCCAGGATGGCAGGGAGTGTCAGAGAGCCTTATGCGGTCACTCTGTCCCAGCAGAAAATAATACTGGGCTCCATAGGACTCCTGTAGGGATATACAATGCTTCCAGGGAGGCTGGGAAGCATATGTAATCATGTTTTTATACAGAGAGAGCTCTCCTATCTTTGACTGCTTCATTCCCTTTCTCTGCAGCTGTGTATTCATGACAATTACAGAAACAACCCCTTTCATAATTTCCGGCACTGCTTCTGCGTGACCCAGATGATGTACAGCATGATCTCACTCTGCAGCCTCCAGGTATGCCCCCCACCTCAGTAGTATCACTCCATTTCCATCATGGGGCACATGTTTGTCCACTGAACACCACAATACCTGTGCCACTTTTCTTGCAAAATGGGTCACCAGCTTGCTAGCAAGTGATGAGCTTTGCAATAGCCACACTTGTTCAGTCCCCAGGGAGAGGAAGAGAGATGTTGCATTTCCACCTCTGGCCGCCCGCTCAGCCATCCCATCCCAGACCCCAAGCACCCACAGAGCTTTCTGAGGCTGCTGGGAAGCTACCTTCACCTCCTGGGTATCCCCAGCTTGTACACTAAAGATCTTCTGACACCCTGATAGCATGAAACACCTATGAATCGTATCCAAAAGCCTACTGAGTTATGGTCTGTGGGTATGGTCTTCATCTGTGACAGAAAATTTTCCCACAAAAGATTTTCTCCAAATGCATCCTTGCACCTGGGTGAACTGCTGCAAATAATGCCTTGGATTTACTGTATGCAAGATTTACATTCAACATGTACTTTGTCAAAAAATATAGGCATAATTTATTTTCATTGACCAGGTAACCTGTGTTTATATATTCATTTCATTTCTGTACAAAACAGATTTTGCTCAGGTAGAAAACCCCTTTCTTCTCCATAGTTAAACCTCTCAGTTTCCGGCTTAAATCTATTTTCTTGCCAATAAGAGCATGAAGAAAAACTTGCTTGATGGAAGTTAATCCTATTCAGAAGCTGTGGGAACACAACACTTAATTTTTCTCACTCTTTTCATAACTTTAGTTAATGCAGAGTGCAATGGCAACTAAGCTATCTTCCAGCCCTCCCTTAACTAATCAGGATGCTCAAATGACTTGTAAGAGACTGTACTAATATCTCAGTGCTTTTATATGATCTCTGCAGTAATAGCAAGTTTCAAGAAAATTGCCTCCTCTGAGCTGCTGTTATTTAATGCAATGGAGGCAAATATGAGTAATTTTTACTGGAAGGGAAGGCAGAATTCTCTTTCTTGACTGAAGTGAATTGATCTATGGAAAAATACTTAATTTTGTTCAGATTTGCATTTCTCTAAAAAGTAAATGGGGGGGTCACTTATTTTCATTTATGGGGATAGGGGAAGTAGAAATCATAATACTGTATTAATGTTTTGTATTTTACAGGAGAAATTTTCCCAAATTGACATCTTGATTCTCATGACTGCAGCAGTATGCCATGACTTGGACCATCCGGGCTATAACAATACGTAAGTCTGTCTCTTGCTTTCTCTTCCCTTAAAATTTATTGGGAAGGTAATACCAGCTGGAATTTTTGGTAGACCAAGTTTTCCTTCTCACAGCTTTAGCTGGCCACAACCTTCCCCCAAGGCCCTGCTGTTCACTCACACATGGGCCAAGGCAGAGCTTCATGCAGAAAACTCAGGTCTGGGTTGGGGCTGCCAGCTGTCCCCAGCTCTGTAAGGAAAATGCTTTTTCAGATTTTCCAACACTTTCCCCCACTCCTGAGAAAACACGGTAAAATGTTTTACAACTGTGAGAGAGGCCATAAGTGATTATAGCTCCATTGACTGAAATGGAATAATTATACTAAAATGCAAAGGGTGATTTAACTTACATATTATTTCATAATTAGAAATCATGAAGTGCATATTATTCTATTTATTATCATGTGAGGAAATTAGAACTGTTGACCCTTGGACACTTCTGTGTGCATGTATATGTGTGTGGAAAAGAGAGCAAGAGAATCTAATTTACTTGTAGCATTCATTAAATAAGGGCAGAACCCAATTCTGACTGGGATCAGTGAGAATCTCTCCGCTGACATTAGTGGGGGTTGAATGAAGCCCACACAGTTCCTTCTGTGTTTGTTCTGTGTCATTTTAAGCTACGGAGACTTGGTAAAATTTAAAAATAAAAAAAAAAAAAGACAAACTACAGGGGAATAGGGCCTGAGATTATATTAAAGTAATGTCATCTTCTCTAAAAATCTGATTTAGTACTAACAATCAGAAACCAAACTGCAGCTAATTGAATAAGTATTGTAAAGAATGTAAATAAAAGTGAGCAGCATGGTTTAGAGCAGCTGGTGTGTGTCTGCAGGAGTTCTCACTGTTTTTCTTCACATCAGCTATCAGATAAATGCACGAACTGAGCTTGCAGTACGCTACAATGACATCTCCCCACTGGAGAACCACCACTGTGCTGTGGCTTTCCAGATCTTTTCCCAGCCAGAATACAACATTTTCTCCAACGTTGACCAGGACCAATTCAAACAGATAAGACAGGTATGAATGCTGCTCGCATCTCTGTCATACAAACTGTTCCTGAAGATGTAAGCACGCACAGACTTCCCTGCTGTACAATGCAAGTGAATCATTCTCCCTAGAGGGTAGGACTGAAAAAGCCCTTCACACTGGAAGGATCCAAGAGGGATTCTTGGAAAATTTCCACAGCAGCGCTCCCTGGAATTTCTTGCTGAGAAATAATGAGTACATCCTGGCTATTAAAACCTATGACATTTTGGGGGTAGATATTTATATTATTGAAGGAGCCAATGAACTCCAACTGGGAAAGGATTAAGCTCTTATGGCAGAAGTTTATGCTTTAAGAGAACATAGCATTAATTTTAAAAGGGGCTTCATTCAGTATGGGAAAACATTTAAAACAGCAGAGCACTTGCACTGTTGGAAGAGGCTCTGGTGGACTGGGAGTCATCACAGTTATCTCTGAGACAGTGAACAATGCTACAGTTCCCATTAGAGCACTAAGGGCCAGAATTCGATCTTGGTTTCCACATTATACCTTCCTTACACACCAAATGAAAAAGGAGACCAATGTAAGGGCTCAGATACCAGTCTGGTTGGAGTTACTAATTCTGCCACTGCATGGGAAGCAGGCATGGGCCCAAAATGGATAGCTCTCTATGAAAACCCACAACTTTAAGTTAACCACATGTTTTCCCATCATAAACTCTGCCTAACAGGAGGATACAGAGCTCCTAACACATTGGCTGCACCTGGGCATTTCAAACCCCCTTAATCCAAGGACAATGAGCACAGAGGACATCCACATCTACTGCTCTGTGCTTCTTCCTAGGGCCACTAAGCGTCAGCAGCAAAACCTATACTGCTTTCCAAGGAGCCAAAAGCGGATCTTGGCAGAGTGTGGCTTTTAACATCCTGTTGTACCATTTGTTTTTCCACAATTAGTCAATCAGAAAGGAAAAACCTCAGTGGCTCTGGAACATCACACCAGTGTTACAGGTCAATCCAACCATACACCACGAACTCTTTATAACCCTTTTCCACTTTGCTTGGAAGTTTCAAGTTAGAAACTTCCCCTTTCAGTGTTAACAATGTAATGCATCTGAGGCTTTTCATGTGTAAGAAAGACTCTACTTTGCTCTGCAATAGTAAACTCCGTAAAGAATGTCGCGTTAATATGTGAACATGCTTTCTTTGCTAGGGGATAATTACGTTAATCCTGGCTACAGACATGGCGAGACATGCAGAAATACTGGACTCTTTCAAGGAAAAAATGGAAAATTTTGATTACTCAAATGAAGAACACATGACCTGTGTAAGGAGGTTTTGTAGATTATTGTTTTTCTGTGCATAGTGTGAAAGCTTGTAAATGAACATTGATTTGTTTAAAAAACAAGATTCAGTATATATTATCAAAAATTAATCCTTCCTACATCCTCTGCCCCACCAAAAAGAATTAAAATTTGTGAGTGCTTCATATAAAATAGATTATTCCAGCTTTAGAAACCCTGGAATCTGATCAAGAAAAAAAAATATATTTACTCTGTCAGGATACAAATTCTTGTTGTCCAGTACTGTGGGGCAAAAAGTATCCACAAGAGTACAAACTCCAGCCTCCTCTACTTCCTAATCCAGTCATGTTCGATGTCCACGGAAGCCTCTCCCCAGCTGCCTCTGAGTGCTCCGCAAACAACTTCATGGTCATTTGTGGCTGAAGCTCTTCATGCAGCAGATAAGCACAGCCCAGTGCTACAGACAGGGAAACCAAGGCAGAGAGGGGATAAGTGATTTACACAGGGTAACTGAGAGAGTGGAAAAGAATCCAGGTCATTTAAGACCTCTGATTTAATCCTAAAACTGTTCTTTCTATTTGAAAGCTTTCCCTCCCGTTGCATTGTAAAGACACAGGTTCTGGAACAGGGAAAAAGGAAAAAGGGCTGGCAATAAGACTGCACTATTAAAGTTTTATCCTCTTTCAGCTGAAGATGGTACTGATAAAATGCTGTGATATCTCCAATGAAGTCCGCCCGATGGAAGTAGCGGAGCCCTGGGTAGATTGCTTACTAGAGGAATATTTTATGCAGGTAAGACTGAGTGAGAGATGCAGTTGCACAAATTGCTGCGCTCCCTGAATCCCACCTCAGCTACAGGTGCTCTGCTGTCTGACAGCCCAGTCTAGCTCGAGGGTGGAAAGGCTTCTTTTACAGAAAGCAAGAGAGGGATGTCAGCAAGAAAAACTGTTCAGAAAGCAAGCGAATGCAATTGACTGTAATTTGCAGGTGAAAGACAATAGCAACCTAGAAATCCTAATGCTAGCAGACTGAAGCTTGCTCTCTGTCTAGTGGCTGCCTTGCAAGTTTGTTGACATATAAATTATTTTTGAGCCAAAAGGGCAAGAGCAGTGGCAAGAGAAAGTTGTCAAGTGAATGATATCATGTGTCACACAGGAACTAGTTTAGACAATTTTCTCTGTGTGTGAACATTTGCCTAAAGAGAAAGCAGATGGCTTGCTGTGGTGTGAAAAGTCAGACTTTAAGCTCCCCAGACCATTGCTCCTCATTGGGTTCCCAGCTGGACACAGTTTCTGATCGCTTAAAAAAGGATCCCTGGAAGAGCAGCCTTCAGCTGCCTCCAGCACATGGGCTCCCGAGTGGTGTGTACATGCTGCAGCAGCAGGATCTCAAGAGACACAGAGCTGCAGTGCTCTGAGGAGGAGATGCCAGAGCTTTCTTCTGTGTTCTGTCTACACCTTGATAGGGTGCATGCTGAGGAGGGCTTCTCACAAGAGACGGACACCTCGGATGATGTGTCAGAAACACTCCTCACTCGCTGCACCTGCAGCTTTTTACTGAAAATCACAGTATTTGCGTGTCTTACAGTTTTAGCCACCCAGCCAAAAGCACTATGTGCCAAAAGACCCAATGATCAAGAGATAAAGTCTGCTGCAGGATATCTTTTTTGCACGCACAGTCTGTGCACAGTCTGTGACCTCCTTGCACATGAACCCACACAGAAACAGAGTTATGCGGTCAAGTAGGTAGCTTGGTAAACTCATTGCTGTCAATGGAACTGTTCTCCATTGACCCAGCCAGCCAGAACTAGTTTTAATCATTAGGAAAGAAGGATATGTAATTTCTGGTTGAATACCCGAAAATAATCACTCTCTGGAGAATGATGAGGAAATCAAAGACCTTCTCTTCCAGAGTGGCAAAAGCCATTACCATCTTTCTGAATGCTGAGGAATATTTTATCTCACACGTCCCATGGGTTTGCAAAGGGAGCCAGGTGGCCTCATTGTCCTGTAAGCCTGGAGGTGAACGCTTTCATGCCAATACTGTGCGGATGTAACTGAACGGAGTTCTCTTTATTCAGATGCTTGCTCTCACCAAAGCAGGATACATTGGCCTGAGGGAGGCAAATTGCCATTCTGTGCTATCTTCAGACACCACTGAGATCTGTTTCTGAAGGCTACTGCTCTTTGGCTAGTGACCTACTTGATACATTATTCTCCTCACAGGCTTCTAGCCAAGATTAATATTTGCTAACTCTGGATTTGTTCCAGAGCGACCGGGAAAAATCTGAGGGGCTTCCAGTGGCACCGTTCATGGACCGTGATAAAGTGACCAAGCCGACAGCACAGATTGGCTTCCTGAAGTTCGTTCTCATCCCCATGTTCGAAACAGTAACAAAGGTAAACCACCCAAGGCCAGAAGCAGAAGTGGGGGTGTGCAGAGCTTCAGCGTTTGCTCCGACAGGTGTTTAGTTAGCCAGGGAAATGGGGACGTGCAGACCACATCCTGTCTTTCACCCATTTCTAGCGTGCACAAGTTAATGAATACAAAAGTAAATGTTGATATTCTCTCTCTTGTTTTCACCTAGCTATTCCCAGAAGTGGAGGAGGTGATGCTCCAGCCCCTTTGGGAATCCAGGGATCGCTATGAGGAATTAAAACAGATAGATGATGCTATGAAAGAGGTAAGCTCTAAATATCGCTTTGATAAAGCAAACATTACGATTGAACAAGTCAAACATTATAATTTAATGGCATCTTAATTCCAAAACAGTAGGAATGCCTATGGCATAATCATAATCATGAGAAACACATCATTACACCCAGCTGGAGAAAGGCGTGTACCACGAGCAGTAAGCGTGCACAAGAGGTTGCCCTTGCAGAGTTGACCAGGCGCCACACAAGTTTGGCCACGGGAAAGGAGCTGCTTGCAAGAGGGGGATCTCTAGACAAAACCCAGAGATAATCGCCTGAGGGGAGTGTGTTAGCAAGCACCAATTCCTGGAGTGAGCTGCCTTCCCCTAGGATGGAGTTAGCCTGGGCTAGATTGCAGCAAAATATCCTGAGGTTGGGCAGTTCAAGGCACTGCACCACCAATGCGTAAGTTTATTTTCTGGGAAGAAACTTCCACTCACATGTCTATCATCAAGGATGTGCTTGAAATTTTATGAAGAATCACCTTCCAATACACAGCACCCAGTAGGATTAAACACACCATGAATTAAGCCATTTTATGGCCCAGGCTGAGTGGAGCTCTCCACTTACTGAGTGTCTCGCATTTTGACACGTAAGGCTTAGGGGAGGTAGGTAGGTGTAACCACATTTGCTGTCGCCGGCCACATCTGCATTGCCTCAGGAGCCTGATGGGGCAGAGGCCAGGCCCTGGGAGCGGCTGCTTCTTTTCCCTGCCAAGGCAGACAACAAAACCAGCCCAAATGGCATCGCAGTGTAGGGGTTTTCTGACATGAACAGATTTATCATGTAGACAGGATATCATCAGTTACTCTGTCATAAAATAAATTGGAAGTACCCTGGCACACTAGTTGTGCTGATATTGGCTGATACATGAGAAATGAAGGTTCATTCACTTGATCATCCGGGAATTGTAGCTTTCTGGCGTAGCTCCTACCTCTTCCCAAGTACTTTGGAGGAAAAGCCCCTCAGCAGCACAAATCCTAAGGCTGGTTAATCAAAGAGCTCATGCTTTGACAGCACCAAGTTATAAAGGAGAAGAAAGACTTCTAGATGTTCTTCAGTTTAGAATGCAGCATTTCTCAAAGGACAGAAGAAGAATTAAAGTATGATTTTCTGAGCCCTATTCATCTTCCGGATTTAGCTGAGATTTTACTTCTGGTTTACAGAAGCTGTCAAAACAGAAATTTTGTACAAACTGATGGAGCTTTAATTATGGTGTATTGGCACAAGAGGTCTTAGGAAAATAGGAGCTGCCTGAATTCAGAAATATCCTGAAACAAGAGGAGTTAGTTAATAATCCTAGATCCTAGCATGGCAGATGACGAGAAACACCGGCTGCCATTTACTCAGGACATACATCCAGAGCTGTTTGGATTAAATGGTGCCTGTGATATACCATGCTGCTGCTGCTGGACTTGATGATCTTAAAGGTCTTTTCCAATCTAAACAATTCTATTATTTCCCAAGAAATGTCACACGTGCCTTGTGGAGAGATGAGCGTTCAACTGTCAGCAGAAGTGGAAAGCAGCACTGTGTGAGTCAGGGGTATTAATCCTGCTTTGCTCTTCATTTCAGCTGCAGAAAAAGAAAAGTGAAAGTTTGACCACCGGCAGTACCGAAAAGTGAGCCGAAAAAGACTCTGAGCAAAACATAAGCCCCAAGGTTATTCTGGTTTTGAGAAATACTATATTTGCCAGACAGACACAGTGGCTACGTCAAAATCCAACTGGGCCGATGTACGCAGAGAGGTGGCAGGGAAGGCTGCCCTGCCTGCCCACCT
>NW_009260028.1:12427858-12434621 GCF_000687185.1 Egretta garzetta
GCCTGCCCAGGCACCTTGTCTACAGCCTGCAGCCTGCTCGCGCAGGCGCTGCCGCCATCGGGCACCGAGGGCTCCCCTCACTCCAACATGCCCACCACCCCTGGCACGACTTCCCCTGCGGACATTGCACAAGTTGCAGCACGGGTCAAATCTTCAGCAGATTTGCCTTTTTTGGTGACCACACTGACCAGTCTGTAGGGACAAAGTGGAGTTTAGCTAAATAGCCTTTTCTGGAAAATGATCCGCTGGCATCCCAAAACAAAAGTTGTTTTAGTCAAGATATTTTATATATGTGTACAGCAGTATGCTAATTAGAGCATAGCTTAACAGATGCTTATATTCTGACAGGGGTCCTGACATATATTTTTGTTTGTCTAGTAGGCCCTAATGACACGTTTCCCTGTAGTAATTCTCTGAATTTTATAGTGTTCACAATACATTCAGAAGCCCAGCATAGCGGATGCAGGTTTTTTTGCTTTCTACACTAGAAGAAGTCAGAAGAAACCTTAGTGAGTTTGCAGGTTCGCTTTGTGGCCTGGTACAGCTAGATGTCACAGGATCCTTCAGCACGAGCAAAGAAGAGAACACAAAGCTGAAACCACTGTGCAAGCATATTTTTATCCTCGTGGATGCAAAAAGCAACAACAAGAAAAACCTTCAAAGATGTACAGATTTTTTTTTAACTTTTAAATTGATCTGCTAAATAATATATTCTTCTACAGAAATGGGTGTTCCACTTGTTTTCTTTCACATATGCATTCACATGAGAACTGTCTCTGTTCCTAAAGACAAATGCTTTCATAATGAATACAAGGTAAGGGGCTGTAAAGGAGAGGGTCAGGTCGGTTCTCCTTAAGAGGAGAAGCTTCAGAAATATTTTTTGTGGTACACTGTCGAGGTTTAACCCGGCTGGCAACTAAGCACCACACAGCCGCTCGCTCACTCCCCCCCCTCCCTCAGTGGGATGGGGGGGAGAATGGCAATTGCTCACCACCCGCTGACCAACACCCAGCCCGTCCCGAGCAGCGATCACTCCCCCCGAGCTGCAATCACACAGCCTGAGCTGCGACCACTCTGCCCGCGACCCGCCGACCGAACCGACCGACCGACCGACTAACTCCCCCTGAGCATGACGTTCTATGGTATGGAATAGCTCTTTGGTCAGTTTGGGTTAGCTGTCCTAGCTGTGCTGTACTCCCAGCTTGTTATGCACCTGGCTGAGCAGAAGAAGCTCAAGAAGTCCTTGAGTAGTCTGAGCACTACTTGGCAACAGCTGAAAGCATCAGTGTGTTATCAACATTCTTCTGGTACTAAATCCAAAACACAGCACTATGCTAGCTACTAGGAAGAAAATTAACTCTATCCCAGCCGAAACCAGGACATACACTTGCATCATAAGCTCAATACCAAAAGAGCTTCACTTCCCTCGATGACTTTGGAAGCCAAGCTCTGCCCAGAGTCGCAGTCGTGCAAATGGTCAGCAGGCAATACTGTGATTGACTCCCATGCACCATCTCGCCAAAGGGGAGGTGGGAAGAAATCCCCTCCTTGTGCCCATGAGAGGTGAGCCACGGCCATGCTGCTCACCCACTCCTGGTTTTTCCCATTGGGGAAAGGTCACCCTCCCTGGGAGTTTCAGCAGAGAGAATCAGTTCCTATCACGGTGTGACTGTCGACACCAGTGATTCGCATGCACCCTGGCTTGCTGGCATCGCCCCCTGCCCCCAGCAGCCATAGGCACGCAGCCAGCGAAGCATCATGCGTCTTTCTTCTGTACTCCTTGGCTCAGGTCCCGAGGCTGCCCCATCAACTCTGCTAGGTGTGTGAGCAGTAAGGGTAACACCAGTGCTATGCCTCTGCAAAGTCCAAAGCCACATGCATTGTCTCAGCTTGTTTTCCAAAAGAAGATCAGCAGGTGGGGGCCAATCTTTTCCCCCCATGACCCAAGAAACACCTTAGGAAGCTCAGCCTCTCTGGCAGGTGTCTAGTACCAAGCTCACCTCTGAAAAACAAACCCAGCCTCCTGCTCTGGAAAGTCAGATTTATTCTCCTGTTGTTTCTGCACATTAATTCTGAGCTTAACTCTTGTTCCTTTCCCAGTGCAACTTCCTATGTTTGGTCTCTTTCTTTTGCACAAAACTATATTATTTCAGCTACTCTCCAATCTCTCAGGGAGATCAATATTACCTTGAAACACCCATCCTTCTAACCCTATTCCTGCTTGCACATTTCCAGAGACCCAGGACAGACCCACAGTGAATTCTTTCTGCTAGTGCCTCTTTCTGCCCAAGCTGCCTTCTCCTTTAAACAGGTTTCTGTGCGTGTGGTTTGGGGCTTTCTGCTGCAAAGTGGAAAAGGGTCTGATCCCTGGATTTGAACAGTCCTGAGGCACCCCAAGGGAGATGGGAAGATCCAAGCACATGGTCAGCACCAAGCTACACAGACATGAATGAATGAACTAAACGCTACTTATGATTAACCTCAACCTTTCGATGCTTCAGAGTTGGATCAGAATTATGTGGTTTGGGCCTTTTTTCTGTACTAAATTGTATAATCCAAAGTACATTGTGACCCAGATTGTTCTGTTATGAAATTCTTCACTTCTTTTTCACAAGTAAATCAAATTTACCGTCTCCAGTCAAACGGATTTCCGTCACAGATCAGCTCCCAAAGCAGATGAGCTGTGCAGGAGCTATAAACAACTGCTTAGGATATGCCAAGTCCTGCATTGAGCTAGTTACATTAGATGAGAAAACCTGCTGCAGGAACTTGACTGCACCCTCCTCCCACTAAATCTGTTGAAGAGTTAGATCCTGATAGGAAGTTTTGCTTCAGTTGGAAGGATTTTCTCTAACCATAAACCCTAATCCAACAAGTATTTATGCATGCACTTAACTCCCACAAGCCCAGTCATGGACCCTGGTGTACAGGAGCTAATTGCATAGCGCAGGCTCCTTAGCTTTCTCTAATTGAAGTGCATGGGAGTTTGAGAACTGGTGGCCCTTGGTGCTTGTTTTGGCTAGTTTGGCTTGTTTTGGTTTTTAAGAGCAACCTGAAAACTGTTTACTGGAGAGAGACGATCAGAAGATGTTGGTGAAATCCCACTGACTTTATTGGAGCTGCAGCAGAAATGTGGAGAAGGGAACGCAACCCTTCCTCAGGGCTGCGCTAGTGACTGTCATGGTGCTATAACGCACTGTGCGGCTTATTGAAAGTGCAGGCAGCACCCAGGCTGCTATTCATAGACAGCTGTCCAAGCGACCACATGCAATCACAACCAGCTATTGATATAAATGGGAATAACCACAGCACTTTTCAATCTCGTTTGCCTTTGTAGTATTAGATTTCCAAGAGACATTCCTCCCAACATATGTTTAACCAAGGAGAATGCAAGGCATTCTCTCGTAATTCTAGTTTCTTATACTTTTCCCATAATATTTGATGCTGTGATTCATATGCAAATTAACATATTTGAGAATCTTGGCAATCAGCCCATTAAAATGTCACACATTTTCAGGATGACATTTTAAAACTACACTTAGCATGAAAATGAAGGTTTCTGAGACAGCCAGGCAGATGTCTCAAGTGTGATTTAATCTTTTCTCTCCCTAATCCAGTGAATAAGAGTGAATGTTGTATCTCAGTGGTGGTGTTTCAGCTTACGGTAGGTGCCTTACGAAGAACTTCCTGTGATCCGTTGCATGCATCTTTTCACGCGTCCCAGACTCACATTGCTACTCCTATACTTGTGATCAAAGATGAACATGAAACAGGTTATAACTATTCCATGCCAACTAGCTTGGAAAACCAACAAAGAGTCTTGGGATTTTACTTCTTGTTTTTTTAAAACAATGAGATCCCACAGCCCCATGCTTACTTCATTTTTTAGTGTGGCTTTCAGAATTGGATCAAACCGAGGCTGCAGTATAACTACACGCCTTGGGAAGGGAACAGCTTTTTAAAAATGTGAATACCCCCACAGCAGCCAATTTGCAATGAAAATTTAGTGTGTGTTAAATACACGGGTTATGTAATGCCAAAGGAGTATCTGTACATGGAAATTGTTAATCTCAGTGCTGCCTCTGAGCAGCAGTAATAACAGCATCTGTTCCATACGGGAGCGAAGCAGCGTGCTGGTGCGCAGTACGATCTCATCAGGAGAAGCGCTGTCAAGCAGTATTCAATTTTCCTGTTTAAATAGTGGGCTTTTACCACAAGCTGCCCCTTCTATCTGGGAACATCTGAAGAACAAGTCACCTTTCTGTCTGGTTTGCGGTATTAAAAGTGCACACACAATTCTTTTCGTCCTCCTAGCCATTGTTCTGTTCTGTTGTAAAGGTTTCTGTGAGAGAGCAGACACAGTGAGGCGAATCACCTACCCTACCAAGGTAAAATCTCCCCATATTTACCTCTTCCCCATATCACCTCCTTGATTTCCCTGTGGCAAGGCGGGGTATAAAACACAGCAACAGGCCTGTTAGTGACAAGGAGCACTCAGCCCCAGCCTGTGAGAAGGATGTATGTGAAAGGACAGCTCTGATGTAGGACCATCCAGCTGCTGCTCTGACTCCCAGTGTAAAAAAATTACTTTCCAAGAGGTTGCTCTGGAATCGGGCACATCCCAGCTCCAGGCTGTGGTCCAGAGGACACCAGGCAGGTCCTGCCCTCCTCAGCCACCCCTCTGCATGCACAATGCTCTGCCACGCAGCACCCTTTTGATTGAGGCTGTTCAGTGATGGCAAAGTGAAGCAAAGACTTTCTGAAGTGTGTTTAAAACTGCTTGGATGCTGCTTTTCTAGGCAACCTGGCAGGGCAGTGGGCAATCTCTCCTTTCTCTCAGCTCTCCAGGGGAGTGCCTGGGCAGAGGTAAAATTCGTACTTGGAAAAACTGGCGCATTAGAGTCCTGGTCTGTGTGTGGGTGCACAAGAAACCAGTAAGCCTTAATAATAAACCTAACTCTGCCCACTGGCTTCAAACACTACATGGGGCAAGTCACCAAGCCAGGGTTCCCTCTCCTTTCAAAGAGAGACCCACCTCTGTAAAGCACCTTGTGGTATTCGGATGTAAAATGCTCCTCACTGCAAAAACCAAGAGTTTCTATTTTCAGAAAATATTACTTCACAGAAACTTCTAGCCAAAAAACTTATTAGATGTTCTTATGAAACAGCTGTAACCAACAAGTCAAACATCTCTTTGCGGTCATGTTGTAGTAGACCTGGCTCTTTGGTAGTGAGAAGCCATATTTCTCACTATCTCACATACACGAAGAAAGCTTTCTGACTATTTTGGCATGTAATCAGGAACTGCAGGTGTGCTTAGGCACATGCACACACACAAAATGGCTATCTGTAGACATTTTTATAACACTGCTCTTGGCTCTGTTGCAAGAGAAACTCAGAACCAGGAGGGTTTGGAAAGTGTAAACTAGTCTTGTCACAGCCAACGGTTGCTATAATACCTCTGAGGAAAAAAATATCTCTGTTTTCCAAACTGTGTGGAAGCACACTTACTGCCTGGCTGACAGACCCGGCAGATCCTCTGCCTTAAAGGAAGCTCCAAGTTGACAGGGACTTGGAGTAGCTCTATTTCTTTCTGGACAAAAAGAGCTTGCTCTCAGCCCGCTGATGGTGTTCTGGGCTCAGGACAGCTGGGACATGCTCCAGGCTGAAAAACACAGCATGAAAATCAACACGAAAACGTATAAATCCTCCTCAAATCTGTGTACCCAAGCCATGCCTTCTAGCATGCTGAGTTAGTAGCTCCCCTGGTTAACCCCTGCAAGCCAGATGCCTCTCCAGCTTGTCCCACAGCGCCCGTGCCACCGGAGAGCTGCCAGGCTCTGCAGCCACGCCATAGCACACAAAGATGTTCTAAAGCACCCGAAACTAATGGGCTTTCGTATGGACAGCTAAGCTGCAAACTATTAGATACGCATGCCTCTCAGTGGAAAGGCAGATCCAGGCCTGGCCCTGGCCTGGCCTAAAACAGGAGAGCACGCCAAGTCAGAGGGATGGGCAGCCAGGTCACCACGTGGGATGGGGACATAGCATCCCCTTACAATTTTTCAGCCTCAGATATTGTGGGGGGGTTTTCAGGCTTTCCCAGCTAGGTTTAGTGTTGAGTTGTGCATGGCTCGCTCCTGCCTCTGGCTGTTCATCTGCTGCCTGACCTTCCCTGTTCCCCACACCCAAGAGGTGAAAATGTCCCCCCACAAAGACCTGTTGGTGACGGACACATTGGGCTCTGACCACTGTGGCTCTTGTGCCCAGCCACGGCCACATTCAGCAGCCAGCACTGCAGGGGCTTCAACGAGAATGCGAATGACAGGCAAAGTGAAGGGCAGGCGAACGGGGACGTTGGCTCTGAGGCTGTTCTGCTCCTTCCAGCTTCACATCAGGGAAGCTGGTTGAGGTTGCTTTTTGAAGGGGAGCTTCTTTTTTGGGCTGGATGGGGTTTTTTTCAAGCACTTTTTCCATCTGGCCCTGCAGCGCTTGGTCTGCTTTTCAAATCAACGCGCTGGAAACGTAGCGGCCACGTTTGTGTACCGCTGCCGTCAGCGCCTGGGGATCGGCCAGGCTTTCTGTCACACAAAAGCCGTCTTGTCAGGCCTTCACATTTGCGGCCCTGTAAAATGGCACTGGAGGCTGAAATCCCCTCTTGTAGTTTAATTATAAACTTAGCCGACAAGCGGGCCTGTGGCTCTGGAACGTGCACAGTGAGGCGGAGCCGGTGCCCACGCCACGCGGGGCGGCCCAGCAGCGG
>NW_009260028.1:12434711-12456295 GCF_000687185.1 Egretta garzetta
GGCTGCCGGCCCCAGCCTGCCCCCTCAGCTGGGTCTGCCCCTGCAGCCACCCGGATTCGTAAATGAAGAGAAGGAGGTGAGCAGTGGGGAAAAGTCCCTGACAACCTCACAGCTTTGGGAATAAAAGTTGCGGGAATAACAGATTTTCTGGTTTGACAAGCAAATTCTCCTGAGCCCACCAAGTTTCTGCACTAACTTGAAAGCTTGAGATTTAATTTTCTTTACTAAAAAATCCTCAGCTAAATGAAATGAACATTTAGAGAAATTCTTTTGTGTTGCTTCTTTCTTGAGCTATTATTTCACTTTGAAAAAATGTTACTAATTTCAGGCGTAGTTATCATTGAAACAAACAAACCCACAAGTGTCCCTATTAGAAATGTTTTCCACCACGTTTCCCTGCCCATTTTGACTTCAACTCATGGACCACACTGTGACTGTGGCTGGGATCCCTCCTCCGGCGCCCTGGGGCCCTGCGGAGGATGGCGGGGGCAGAGGACGGGGGTCAGGCTGGGGGAGCTGTGCGGGCAGTGGGTAAGCACCTCGTGCCTGAGAGGAGGCTGGCGCACCCCAGAAAGCGGGGAAGAGCCTGGGGACGGGCACTGGTGGGCCCAAACCCCACTTGCACCAGGAGTTTGATGCCTCCATCCCCACCAGCAGCCATCTCCCCGCTGCTTCCCAGCACCATCCAGGGCACCTGGACATTCACGGTGCCACTGGGGCTGGCCAGCGGGGTTTGGCTGCAGAAAGATAGCTGCTTATCTTGGGGAAAAGCTGAAGAAATATGTTCCTGGAGATTATAGGATAACAAGTCTAAAACACCGTGTACTTCAGAAAGTTCACCAGGGCTATGTGCGTGTCATAAATGACAACTTCATTTCTTCCAGGCTGTTTTTTTTTTTTTTCCCTCGCTCAAGACTTTGATCCTCCTCGTCATGCTGGCTACTGTGTGCATTGCCAAGGGCAGATCTCCATCTGCAGTGACTCATCCCAGCTCCTTCGCCTGCAGAGGACAAGCCACTCACTTTAGGGAAGGTGAGCCAAAGTTGCGTCATCCAAGAGCTGGCGGAGGCTAGCCGTGCTCTGCCAGAGAAGGGCGGTGAGTTTCGTCTCCGTCTGGAAGGCAGCCTGAGTCCAGGGATATCCTGGTTTGTAGGACTTTGGTGGACAAAAAGTACAGGAATCTCCCCTTTATTTATAGTGTTTCATTTTATCCTACCAGCCATTCCATTTATTCATCCTGTCTGGTGATTTTTTCATTGACCTGTGCTTCGCATTGCCATTTCCCCCCACGCAGAAAGCATCAGCTGCTGCCCAATCACTGCACAGTGCTAAGCTCCTTCATGAGATGACAGGTCATCAAGCTTCATCCCCTGGTAAGTACATTTGAAAAGCAGCAAAAATGTGTTCCTATGCCTACATCTTATTTATGTATTTCTTTAACTGTTTTGACTAAGGAGAAAACTGTGAACACTCAGATAGTAGCACCCACAGTTTTGAACTGCACTGAATTACAGGCATTCATGTAGCTTCATTTAGCTGTTGTACAGAATCAAGGCTCAACATGTGTCTTTAGCCTGAAAATACATAAAATGAAATGGAAAAGGTTACAAGCTGATTGATAAAAAAAGTTTGTACCAATTAGTATGGTAGAGCTCTTCCTTTTAAACATCAGCTATGCAGGCTAACTCAGGAGGCTTTCTTTTCTCAAAACTGAGATTAAATCCATTACTTCCAGTGTAATAACCTTATAACACCTCTGAATTTATCTCTAGGACAAAGGTCTTTTCTCATCCCAGTTGTTAAAATTTAACTAGGGAGACAATAATCATCTCAAAAGACACACTGTACATGGAGGGCGATTTGGTGGCGTGACTTACAAGAGGAACTCAGAGTCTGCAGAGTAAGAATGGTGTTTGCAGACTGTAAAAGATAATAACAACCCCTGGGACATTCTTTCAAAAAAGCGGTGAGTCCTGTGCTGCTCTGCATGGGAGGATTTGTTTCTCCATACAGTGGGGTCAAAATCAAAGCCTGTTTCCCAGATGCAGTTTGCTTGCTTTTAAATTTCTTCTTTTTTTTTTTTTTTTTTTGAGCCTTCCTTTTTTTAAAGCTCAGTAAAAAGTTAGGTTTCACCACTGTAAGTTTAATCAGAATTCGCTCTCTGAATGCACGTTTACACAGTGCAGTCTTCCTGAAGCTGTGGGCAGGTGCCTCTAACTAGTTGCCTGGAAAATCATCTTCTTTGTAAACAAGCCAGGTAATCAAGAGCAGATAAAAGTGCCCTGGGTATCTGTGCACGTGCTGCCCTTACTCTGCTATCCCAACTGTTGCTGTATTTTTACCACCAGGTGACTGGCAGCACAGCCACAGATGCTCCATGCTGTGGGGCTCCCCATGCCTTCCTTGCCCAGAGGAGGAGGAGGTATCACGGTAGGCATTAGAGGGCGGATCAGCAGCCAAACTCTTTTACCATTTTCCTCAGCACACAGCAGGAGCATTTCGGTCTGCAAGAAGGGGAGCTCATGCTCCAGTCTGCACTCCCAGCAAGGCCAGCCCCCCTTAAAGCACAGCTCACCCTTTTTTTGGATGGTAGACATGGCAATGACCAAGGCACAAGACCACTAAGGCTGGCAGCTTGGCTGTGACCTCGCCATCAACACTAACACGCAGGGAAGGTGGCAGCTGCCATGGCAGACAGCCCCTGCAGCAGGGATGCAGCTATAGCAAAAGGAAGAGCAAACTTGGCACCCCCAAAATCCACGGCCCCAGCTTCACCCCCAGCCTTCTTGGAGGGAGAAGGGGTCCAAGGTTTGAGGGTGCACACGTCTGCTCTGCCAGTGCTGCTGAGACCCTCAGTGGGTATCGGGTTTGGGAAGGGCAGTGGAGTCCCTGCTGAGGGCCTCCTGTTGCATGGGGCCCACCCAGTGTGCACCTCCCATGGCAGTGGAGGTAGGAGCTAGCACCGCAAAGCCAGAGGAATACAGGACATTGGCACTGCAAAGCCAGAGGGATACAGGACATTGGCACCCCTTACCTGAGCTTTGCATGTAAAGAATAAAACTGAGGACTGTGCTGGCCCTAAGTAAGGAGCAAAGTGCCAGACACTACTGCCAAGTAACCAACACAGAAAATGTGGAGTACTGGTCACCTGGACATAAGAGTTAAATGGCTTGCTGCTGTCGGTGTGTTTTTCGAGTTGCAATACAGCATTTAACGAGGTAGGTTTGGCAGCTGGGTTTGCATCTAAATTTGCATACCGTCCTCATTAGACAAAATTCCGATGAAGCATTCAGTGCACGCAAGAATGGCAGATGCACAGGCCTAACAGGTAGAGTGTTTTATGCTACAGCAGAAGATTAGGCTGTGGTGTTTACATTAGACACGATTATACCCCTCAAATATGGATTCATTAGCTCGCATCAGCTCCATCTGTTTCCCACATTCTCCAAATCTGAAACCTTTTTTCTTTCTCCAGTTTCTCATTTTTTCAGAATTATATTACTATCTACTCTACTCCATTAAGAACCCCTTTTTAGCCCATCTAAATGTATTCCTACATATGTAAAAGCAGCATAATAACAAGGAAACATACAGGACCCTGGCAGTTCTTTTCATGCTGGTACTTATTGTTCAAAATGTCCTAGAAGAATATTAATGATGCCTGTCTTTTCACTGGTGAAGGGGCCTCATCATTTGAAAGGACTCTCCATCTTTGGGAGCATGCTGCACCAAGCAAGCCGTTTCATTATCCTTTCGCAAAACACATTGAAATCCCTTGGATGACACCCACATCAGCCTCCTCACTCCCAGCTGCACAACCACTGTGTTAAAGAACTGCTAAGGGAGGACCAGAGAAGAAATTTTTACCTTTTTTTGATTCTTAAGGAGTTAGCAGAGTGGAGAGGGTAATAGCCACTATTCTGAGTGACCACATGGTGCTGGCAAAAACAACTTTTCCGACTATCATATGACTGTAAAAGCCCCTGATCGTTTCAAACACCTCTGCCAGGAATTCGATTCCATAAGTAATGTGCATCAGCCACCCGTAGGCTCCAGCTTTGAGTGGCCCCGCAGGCGCAGTTCCCCAGGAAGACAAGCAAGCTGGTCGGCCACTAGAACCACAACAGTTAAAGAAGGAGCCAAGGCTTACCCTCTCAACGCCGAGACTACCATGAATTTTTTCCAGTATTTTCTTCCTCAGGTTGAGATTAACCAGTTGGCAATTCTACAGCAATCACAGATCCTAGTGAGGACCTCCGATGCAAAATGTCCCAAACGGGCTTGGCTCAGTTGCAACCCTGACCTCAAATATTAGACTATATCTACCAAATCTAAACACTGCTTCTTTGGTCTAGCTTTAATAAGGGCACTTCTACAGTGGTTATCCGCATGGGTACGTAAAACAGTAACATTTCACTAAAAGCTTCTCTGTTTAAAATTCACCCAGCTTTCTCCAGGGACAACCATGTTCAACCAGGAAAGAGACATCTGTAAGGATAAAACGGAAACGGGTGTCTCCCCTTCCAAGGAGACGTTAAGAGTAGATGTCATTAATTCTCTTTTCACTTCTAATCCCACATATTACTTTCTGCTGGAAGAAGACTTCACACTGTGGTGGTAGCCCCGAACGTCTGGGCAGTCTGCAAATGTTAAGAGAAGCGTGGTTTCTACCTTAAGGAGTTGACTGCATAATCTGAAATGGGACATAAATGAACTCGAATGATAAGAGGAGGGAGCAAAGCTTTTTGCAATGCGCACCCCCAGGATGAGTGAGTGGACAACGACAGCACTCTGCTCATGCTGAATGTTCAGCAGCAACAGCAGACTCCTCCTCCCACCCTCATTCTTCATGTAGGTCCTACCCATTAACCTCTGTGTGTGAACACAGCGCTGGTGCCATCTTTGGTCACCAAGAGATCTGAGAGAGAAGTCAGGAAAGTCATAGGCATGCAGAACCCAATCAGTAAAACACTAATTACGTGTCTCCAAAAGGAAGTTGCCAGTGCAAGCCCATTTGCATTTTTTCAGCTGAAGTTTCCTGCTTGGCTTGTGGCAGTGATGGTCCCAGCATGTTTCTTCTGCTGTAACTCAGGAAAGATTTGCCGATCGCACGGATCCAACCTGCAGCAGCGCGTGCAGGGGCTGATGCAGCTCCTTTGCAGCTGGGCAGGAGCCTGCTGGGTAACTGCATAGGGGTGACCTGTCCACTTCCCAGCGGAGCGTGGCTGAAAGCTCAGATCCAGAGAGACTTTCCCTTCCTCCCCTAGATCTTGCCACTCCTGCATGTTCAGCTTATCTGTTGATCTTGAACAAGGATCATTTAGATATGCTTTCCTCCTGAATTGCATGTTTTTATTGTAAGCGGACGAGCTGAGCTGGGAACACTGTGCTCAGCTCAGTTAAGTACAAAGACCCCGTGAAACTCATAGGGACAAAGCACACCGGGGCAAAAAACAGGCAGCATTTACCCTCCCCAGGAAAGACTTTTCCTGTAAATGGGGGTGTACTCGACTAACCACGGGCATGTGAGCTGGAAACCAGTGACAGCTACTGCCCAGCAAGCAGGGCAGAAATGTCATCGCAGGGTCATGCCTGCACACTTTGCCACCTCCTGGGTAAGGGCTCATTAAGGCACCACCCGCTGTGTCTCTTCCGAGAGGAGCTGCCTTTCCTCCCGTCGGGGCTAAAAACAAGCGGTCTGTGCTCACTAGGACTGAACTCCCTTTGGTTTGAGGCCCTGAGGGACCTCATTCAGCCAGAGCAGACTGGGCTGAGCCTACGTGGTACCCTGCAGGCAGACAGGAGCTTGCTCTGTCCCAGCAGGGAGCCTGCCCAACATAAGCTTGGGTGTGGGTAGCGGCTTTAGATAGCACAGTGGTGGGAACTGGGTAGACCAGCTCAGGACCAGCACTGCCAGTAAAGCCTGAGTGCAGGTTGGCTTTTCTGGTGTCTGCTTATGCAGAAGTCCTCCACAGCTTTGGGATCCGCTCCCAGCCTCAGTGACACTATTATTGCCCAGCTGCCTCCCCTGCCTGCGGCTCAGGAGTGGGAAAAGATGGGAAAAGCAAGCTAGAAACACAGTCACAACAGTTCCTTCTCCCTGTGTCCCCGTGACGGCCAGCTGCAGCCAGCCCCCTCAGCTCGTCGCCATGCCTCCGTGCATTTGCCTTTGCCAGGCTCGCTCCCGCAGGCCAGCTGTTATGAAGGGGACCCTTTCTGTGAGGGCAGTGGGTTGCCCTCTCACTCCCCACCCCCCTTCCCCAAAGCAGCAGAAAGGACTGAAGGTCCAAGTGGTACAATACCTTCCCAGTCCCAAGGTCTCCCGCTCAGGAATAAAGCAGCAGCCATACTTGGAACGCCGCTCATTGCCTACCAGGGAGCACCATTTCCTGACCCTTTCTTCATCTCTTGCAACTTTGATCTGATCTATTTTTAAAAAAAAAAAAAAAAAAAGTTTATTTATTTTTTTTAAAAATCACATTTTTTAAATAGGCCGACCAATGGCATGCTAATTGTCCTCAGGCAAGTAAGGTCAACTGGATTCTCAGTGACAATTACTGAAAAGAGCTGAGATGCACACGAGGTACTCAGGCCTGACTGCCTGCGGAAGAAAGATGTGGCATTGCTCACCGAGCAATGAAGGACGAGTGTGGGAATGGGAAGGTAATGGTACTTCTCAGAGACCCCTAACGGGACAGCCAGTTCTCTGTTTCTCGTTACTGAACTGTTTGGTGCAATTGCATACCTTGCTCAGCGAGACATATCATGCCAGGGACATCTGCGGGGAGAGCCTGATACCCGCCACTTCTGTCAGCGTGATACGAGATGTCAGAACCCAGCCCGGAGCAGGGGCACTGGGCGCTGCACTGAAGCACAAGCGGCACGCGTGAAGGGGGACTGAGCAGAGGAGAAGACACGTCAGGCCAGCGGGAGAGCTGGAAACAGGGCTCAGGGGGTCCCACATCCCCCAGCAGGCACACAGGCCTCCTTCCCATGCCCGGCAGGCAAGGAGCAGCTCTTGCTGTGCCCCACGTTCCCAGAAGGGGGATGTAGCAGGAGGCCCAGCCACAGACTGGGTACCCCAACTTTGCTGTCTCTGTACCAGTGCGGGGAAAGGCGGGTGCCAGGGCAGGGTGGCAAGGAGCGAGAAGGGGCATTCCCCGTGCGGTGCCAGCAAAGCCCCACGTGAGGCCACAGGGCAATAAGTGAACTGGGAACCTCCTCAGAATTACAATAGTTGTTATTAATTCATGCATGGATTTCCCCTATGCTATCTACCTAGATAATACTGCAGTCTATTGGGCTTCCCAGCAAGCAGAAAAAAAAGCAAATAGGGAGAAAAAGCCTCTTGCTTTTTGATCTATTCGATGCATTTTCGGTGCCTTCCTAAATAGACCCATTGCTTGTTAACAGGAAGCAAAAATGCAGCAGCAGCTTTTCCACGCTGGTACCCAACACATCCAAATGGAGCTGCTATACCCAACTCCTCCCCAAGCTGCTGCATCTGCCCAACGAGCACTTTGAGTTTTTAGCCACTAGTCTGTTATGCAGAGGACTCTCTCTAAAGCTGCAAAGGTGAAATAGTCAGGAGAATCGTTTTATTTCTTTTTACTGTAGATCTTACCTGTGCTGGGTTACAAAGCCAAAACCAAAACAAAAGAGTGGGCTGAAACTTCTTCCTGGCTGCACCACAGAGTGTAGAGAAGGGACAGAGCCTGATTTGATATGACTATTTCTGACAAGCAATTTAAAATCTTATATAGCTGGCTTTACACTGAGCACAGGGGGATCCCTAGGGTCTTTTGTCCTAACTTGGCTGTGGGTTTTTTGCTTGGTTGGTTTTGGTTTTTGGACACCTTTTTTGTTTTTTAATGAAAGCAGTGGCAAGAGTGGGAAAAGGCTGAAACCTCAGTCTTACAGCGTAATGGCAAAAGTTCCCATGTCTTCGTATTCAAAGAAGCAGGTAGAAACTACTCTTCTCTCTAAAGAAACTCTCTTTAAAAATTTCAGGAAAACTGAGAGCTACTGGTTGATTTTTATTGATCTTACTAGAAGCTGCCTGACACAAAACAGTTCTGCCTTGTTTACAAAACAGAATTTCTCGGTAAAGTATTCCGGAAACGCAGTACATGCAAATCTTAAGACAGTGAGGCTAATTATTACAATTATTATTTCCTTGAAAATAAGAAGCCTTCACTTTCTAGTGGCTGTTTTATTGGCTGAATACTCTTGGCCTTAGATATGATGATGATTTATTACTGCAGGTAAATCTAAATGGTACATAGATAATATGAATTCTTGCACAGACCAGGAAATAGGAAAAAAAATCAGACCAACGTTGTTTTTTTATTTAAATACCTGGTGTGTCTCATCCTACCTTTCTTAAGCTTTGAATATTGGAGATCAAAGGAGTCACTGCAATGTGAAATAACGCAATTATAAAGAGGAAAAGTCAACAGAGAAATCAAAAAACACTCAGTATCGCAGAAAACTAACTAGAATTTGTATCGGATGCTGCCATCTTGACAGCATGCTGATGAGAAAAAATAGCAACACAGTTCTTATTTAAAAGCACAAACCCCTGGTGGGTTACAACACAGCTGTAAAGGCAGTTAATCAAGCTACACACCTAAGAACCCGCACAGATGGAATGCTGAAATGCATGTTGTAATTGGTGTTTTTCACATTGAGCACTACGTTTCATAACTGCCTTTCCCCAGTAGCCACTTCAGAAAGGATTAACAGCAACAGCTACTTGCTTACACCGTACTCTTTTCTTTAACAGAAGGCGTAGAAAACTTGACAGTGCCAGTGTATGCTGCTCCCTGGCTGCTGGGACTGCGCAGGATTTAGGCTGTCCCCTTCGCCTCCCACCGCCACTGAGAGGGGCAAGGGCCACAAGCTCTGGCCGTGTACAAGGGAAGGTTGAGCCAAAGGATGACAGCAAGATGCAATACAAGGTGAAGGTCTCCTTTCTTTGTGTTAGAAAGCACTTTGGGTCTCCTACTAATGGTTGGGGGGTTTTGTTTGTTGTTTTATATATATATGACCAGGTTTGATGGCCCAAAACTAAAATTTCCATTCCAGGTGAGACTATCATTCTTTGTATCCCTATGGACAGCATGCAGAAGTTCTTTATCATGCTTGTAGATGTAAATCTGATCGATCCCAGACAGCTGAGTAAGCGTACAAAGCTTTTCCATCAAGGGCTTGAGCCTTGCTGTTAATAGGAGCAGCAGGGTTCCATGTCTGTATTAATGTCGTATTTGCTTCTACCCATGTTTGCTGATTGTGCTGACTCTCTGGAGTCAATACATCCACCTAGCTATCATGTACTGCTTGAATTAAAAGTTGAATTAAACAACCAACAGTACCTAACTTCCATACCCAATGAACACAATTCCCACAGACTCCCATAAACTCTTACTGGAAGTCATTGAGACTCAAGGCTGTGAGTACCAATTTAGAAAATGGAGGATGGCTGCTCCCAGGTGTTCAAGTTATGCCCCCAGGAACACGTGTTTTACACATGTGCAAATGCACCCATCATCCTTATTAACAGAAGAGGGACATGTATATACACATAGTATAAAAAGAAATACATTGTAGGTGCTGTGGTCTGTCTTGCACACAAAACATCAGGCCCCACAACACATCCTTCATCTGTGTAGTGGTTACTCACAGTTGTGGTCCAAAGGCACCCACAGCCGGGGTAGCTCAATTTGGAGATGAGCTCTGATGGATTTCATCTGTTAATCCCTGCAGGATTCAGTGGCCTTGCAGTGCAGCCTTGCCGAACATCACACGCTACACGCAAGACTTGTGCAATCACCGTTGTGCATTTGCCCGTGTGCTGGGCATGGTATCCCCAGCACTGTCCGCAAGCTGTGACGCTGCTGCTTGATGACCTCAGCACTGGAACAGGGCTTGGGCTCAAAGGCACCCAGGAGAAGAACTGCCACTGCTGCAGCCCCTGCTAGGGTGGGTGACCCAGCCTGAAGCAAAGGGTGATGCCAAGAAGAAAAGCAAAAGCAAAACCAATCATAGTGCAAAGCAAAAAGCCTGAGCATTCTTGTTTTGAGTGGCAGGGGTGGGGATGAGTGCACCCGCGGGCTGCTGCGGGGCCGCACTCTGCATCCTGCTCCTCTGCTCAAAGTAGCCACGGGCCAGGTCAGTCAGCACCAGCCCACCAGAGCTCGCTGCCCACACGTGCGTACAGGTGCACCCTCAGCCCCGGCCTTCATGGGGGACATTTCGTCTCTTTGCAGCCCTTGGTTTATCCCTCAGCTGCTCCTTTGCCTTCCAGAGTCACATCAGTCCCAAGAGGATTTTTTTCCCCCACAGAATTTCTACTCCAACATGGACCTGACTGAGGCAAGGGGATGTGCAGAAGGCGGCTGGGTGAAAAAAAAGTGCTGATGTGGTGTATCAAGTAATGACCCACTTCAGGAGAGGAAGAGCTTTAACTTCTAGTTCTTGCAGGACTTTCCAGAACCCCATGTTCAGAGGTTCATGGTAACTTGGCAAACACATCGGAAACTGAGATCTCTTGGCCTCTGAAGCCATTCAATTCTCTAGCCATTTTGCTTTCCAGCCTCTGCATCTACAGCTATTGACAGATCATGTCCAGCCTGTTTTTTCTCATTTGCAAGCTACCAGAGCCAGCTGAGTCACCCTGGCCTCCTTCATACCACATCACCAGGACCGATGGCAGCAGGGACAACCAGGAAGAGTTAAGCCCATAGGGCTTTTCCTTTTCAGATCAAACCACTTCATACAAAATATTTCAGCGAAGAGCAAAAGAAAGTTGAAGCAGACTTTGGAGCATATGAAAATTGGCAGCAACTTTTTATTAGCCTGAGAGTAAAGCAACTATATTGTATCAGCATTTTTTTTTTTAAGGAACTTCTTTTTTTACAGCCATTTCTGTTTATAGAGTAAATTTTCTTCCCGAGTTTTGTTAAAAATGTAAGGATTGTTCTAAAGCATGCTGCTGGGCTGCGTTTGATTAGGATTCCTTCCTGCTACAACATAGGAAAGATCCCTCTGTTCAACAATGTGTCATTGATGGGCTTTCAGTGAAATCCCAGCAATCCCAGGAAGCGTGTGTTTTGGTTTAAAATGCTGAGGAAAAGAGAATCACTATTGCTTCTACTTTTTCCTTACCCGCATTTTTACAGGCTCCTTGGATTGTCAGTGCTCAGGAGAGAAGCAGGGGCATTGCACAATCACCACAAAAGAGCCTAGCGCAGTGTGGGGTGAACTTACGTGGCCTACAAATAGCCCTTGCAATGGTTTGAGGGTTCCCAGTTCTGCTATAAAGCTACACCCTAGATGACCCATCGCCTTTTTGCTAGGCACAAAGACACACTTCGGTTCAAGTTCAGAAAATAAACACCAGCAAGCGACAGCAGGTTTAACCACTAGAAATAAATAGTTCAAATACCAGGGAGTGGAGTGTTGTCTCACTCTTTGTAGCAGTGGTGTTCACTCCTTTTTAATGATTTGCATGTGTTTAACCACTGTCCATTCAAGGTGTAGGCACGCTTTTAACAGACCCCTTTCAAAGCAGTCCACAGACACGCTCACAACTCAAGCTCAGGATCTGTTGCGTGGTGAAAAGGAAACATGAAATGGAATAGGAAAGAAGGAAAGGAAAATTTGCAGGAAAAAGAACAAAAAGGCCTCAATCGTCTGCCAGCTATCACATCTCATGTCACTCCCACACGCCGCGATCTGTCACGAGTTCAAGCATTGGAAGAAATTTTGGGTTTCTTCCAGGGCAGCAGGCAGGGCGAGGATCACAAGAGCATCCCACAGCCAGTGAAGATCACTGCCAAGGTCTATCCTGCGCTGAGAAAACAGCTGGGGAAAAATATCCCTCGGGGGTAGGAACTGCCAGCGTGGCAGTCTCTTATCCTTTAGAAGCGTAACACCACCGACGTGTGTGCTGGAACCCATACAGGAGCTGCAGCCAACCCACTGAAAGCAGTTATCAGTGTCCTCCTCTAAAGATTTTCCTCCTCTATGAGTAAACGGTTTTGTTTATGCATGTGGACTCGTAACACCCAACATCAAAGTAGCTAAAGAGAAGGTAGGAGTTGAGCAGAAACCCCTGTAGAGAGCAGGAGTGTCTGCCACAGGGAACAGGCAACCTGCCCTGTCAGTCCCTGCTGGAAAGCTCCACAAGCTCAGAGACTCCAGCATCCCTGCAACTCTTCCATGCTCCGATAACAGCGCCAGCAGCAATTCTTGGGATCAGCCTTCATTATCTCTGATGACCTGGCTAAAATAATGGTTTCATGACAGAAAAAACAATCCCAAACCCCCAAAAACCCCAAAGACCTGCCTTTGGCTCATGCCACAACTTCAGAAACCTCGTGACATGTGGAAGTGATCCGATAGAGACTCCTGGTACAGATTCAAACTCGTTCAAAAATTTTGCAGTTTGCTACATGTATCAGCAGGCTTCATGCTGAGTAAAAAATTGTTTCTTCACCAACAGCCAGCAAAAAGGCTAGCTGGAGCTTTTTCCTACTGGCCTGGTTTTGGTAAGATCATACTACTGAATCTGTGCACAACCAATCTCCTCATTGGAACAGTCACAAAGCTACACCTTGGGGCTGGAGTTTCCTTAATTGCTTCCCCAACTGCTTTCCCTAGAGCCCCCTCCTAAATGAGATGAATACGAAGTTTTAATAGCCACCATACAGCAGGTATCTCAGTCTCCAAGCCACCATTCCCAGCCATACTATCAAGCACTTCAGATGGCAATTTCTCATCCTTTCTTGAGGACCAAGAAAAATGTGCATCACCAGTGTTGTACTGATGTATTTACTGCTCCAGATACGGTCAAATGGTTTCATCTCACACATGCAACTGTCCTTCATAAGACTGAAATTACAGGGTTTCATAATCCTAGCTTCTGTTCAACGTGGGATACAGGCAAAATACCAGGAAGTTTGCCTGCCTGCTGTTGAGCTCCATTACTGACATTCAACGTCTTCCACTGGAGAAGGGGAGCATACAAATTGTCAGCAAAACCAAGCAGCTGGGCCTCACGTCTGCATTTGAGCCCTAAGTTTAAGCCTTTTACCACATTCCCAACCTAAACATTTTCTCCATTTATATGACATCACGTATGTACACATACACAATGATGCACCGCAGAAATAATTACTTCTAATACAGGGTAGCTAAGGACAGACACCACCTTCCTAGAGCAGAAAGGACAACACATGTACGAGAACGTGATCCTCACCAGTCAAAGTAACAAGTTGAGAAACTGCCCAAGCCAGCTCCTAGGAAATGGCAAGGACTCCACATACCACAAGAGCCTTCAGGCACGTTGGGTGCTCAAACAGTAACCCCTCGCTAGGGCTGGGTCTCCAAGCTAGGCTAGCTCTTTGCCATGTGGTTCAGGCACTCTCTTGAAAGACAGAGAGCCACATCAGCTCAAAAGTCTTTGCTCCAGATTATGTAAAGTCAGGTCCATTTATCTCAGCAGATGCTCTAATAAAAAGGTTATTGTACCTGAGGAGGGGGTGAAACTCCTTGTCAAGCCCAAACATACCTGTCTACCACCTCCTCCTTTGTCCAAGACCAGCATAATCCAGGAGCACTCAATTGATTTGGTGATACCCAAACAAGATGTTTTAGATCCCTGGTATGCGGATATTGGACAGAGGGGGCTGAATGGCTACACGAGAGCATAATCTTTGTGGACGTGACACTGCCTTCTTATGTCACGTAACTGTACGTGTACCTGCAGTAGAAACTGCTTCACATTTCATTCACGCCAAGGCAGCTCCTGCCAGAAGTGAGGTTTTTAACCAGAAACAGACAATACCACTCTTGACACTTCACAATTTTTGTCCCAAGAGACCTCTGCCAAGGCAGAAGGTTCTTTACTCAAAAGGAATCACCAAAAGAAATCAGACCCTGGAGGTGAAGGACTGGCTCTGTCCTAACACATGCAACGCTCTATCCTTAAGGAGGCACTTCCAGACAGAAGGAATATGAAAATGCATGTGACATCCTACAGCACGAGAAAGACTCATGGCCTCTGGGATACACAAGGACAAGACTGCAATTTTGAGCAGACATTAGCAGCAAGTTCCACTTCACTGCTGAATACGTGATACTCTCAAAACAAGCTACATCTTGACAACGTCTTACACGAGTGTAACTAAAATTTGAGTGCAAAATTTGTAAGTGTCCAGATACTCCAAAGAGGACAGCTAGATAAAGAAACCTAGAGAACTATCCATGGTTCATAGGCTAATTATGAATACTTATAATAGATTGTACAGATTTCTACACCTGGTTTTATGAAACATATTATATGAGCGTATCTTCTGTCCTGTGATGAAGCAACAAGCATAAGGCTCTTAGCGATAACTTTTGGAAAGATGTGTTTCTTGGCTAATTGCAACATGAAAGAGTTCTTGTTGAAAGAAGCAGAATGCACTCCAAGTTTTGCTCATAGGCCTCTCAAATCATTCGCACAGACACACGAGGATCACATTGCCATAGAAGGATCTTTCAATAACACAGAGTTGACCGACACATTTTACTTGTACTTTCCAGTATATAAAATCTATTTTTGAACTTCCTCCTATAGAAATATGCCACAAGAAAGAAGCAATGGATTGGAAGCTAGGCAGAATCCCTACCACGTAAACTGAAGGTAAAGGGGAAAAACAGAGGTGGTGAAGTCTCGGTTAAAACCTTTCATATACAGCAAGAATTTTGCTACATTCCTTTTCCCATAGCCAGGTACACTAAGTCAGTTACAGCAACTAACAGACCTTATAAAAAGTTAAAAACAAACTAAAGAAAGAAAGAAAAAAACAAATAAAAAAATCACATCAACTTTAATCGGTGCACATCCACCTAAGGAAGAAAGCCTGAACGCAGCAGGTAAAAACAAAATCAAGGAAAATACCATCTCCAGTATTCACGTATCATGCATTAGATTACTAAGACTGAACTGCTAACGCTTGTATGCTGCTAGAAGCTTAGGCATATTGTGAATGCTGCAACCAGGACATTGTCACATCAGGTGACCTGAAAACCTGCATCTGAACAGAAGTTTAAACCAGTCTTTTTCAATAATTCATTTTACATTTAAAACCAGTCTGCAGTTGGATCAGTTCCTTTCAGCAAGGCAAAAGTTACAAGCTGACAACAGGGTCATAGCGATGATTCTTCGGTCTTCATCTTTTTTGTTTGTCCATTCGAACCACGTCGCAGATCCTGCCTTTTCTTTTTCTGCTGCTGTGACCTTTCCTCTTTCCTCTGTAGGTAAGCATCCATGTTATCAAATGAAGCCTTGTAGAGACTGCTGTAGTAGCTCTCTCTGCCAACAAAACCTGTAATTGGCAAAGCAAGAACCCACCAAAAGCGTTAATTCCCTTAGTGGTCTCACCAGTTGCTTCCTGTACTGTAATTCTAGACAGTGGCATTTCAACTCATTTTACTGTGGTCCTATCCACTTCATTAAGTATCAGCATTTACACTGTGTAAGCCCGATTGTGTTGGGATAAGCATCTGTCCCACATTCACCCAGCCAAGCATAGCCTCCATTTTTAGGCTAAAAAATTCATAGAGGCGAACACCTGACATTGAAGCAAAGGGGGCACACAGCTCTCTCTACACATTGGACACTTGCAGACTTCAAGGCTTCTGTTTTTAAAATGACTGCTGCTGCAACTTATTGTCAGACATCCCTGGAGTTGTTCTCCAAGACCTAAGCACTGCAAAGGGTGTATGCTACCCAACTGTGCTCAGCTGACTTGCGTTCTAGAGTATTAACTTAAAAGAAGCCCAAAGAAGTAAACTTCAAACGGTGATGTCCTCCAGCGCGTACATCTTTCTAAATACTCACCCCAATAGTTGCATTAACACCGACTGTGAATTCAGCATAATATTCACCACACCATCTCCAAGACTGTAAGGTTTAACAGGGAACTATCTAATATCCAAAAAACCCCAAACAGATTGTTTCTGTAGAGAATACAAAACAAGACTAGCTGGCTAGGTCCACATTTCTAAAGACTGTTAGAGTGGTACCTGAGAAAGCCAGTTACCTCTAGTTCTCTTTGTATTCCTACCTCTTCCCATTTCCAAAAATTCTTGATCTTAAAGGTCAAGTACAAGGAAATCCAGCATTTGGTTTGGTCCTGAAGCTAGTGTGCTACTCCACAGTAATGTACATACAGCATCCCCTTGTTTCTTGGTAGACAAAGCAACTTTCTCTTGCTGGTACTCAGCAAAGCGCATGCATTTACTTTCAAGGGTCTTGCACGCGCATAGTAACCTATTTATTGGCCTTTGGCCCTGGCAGAAATCACGTGCTGTCAGTATGAATATCCATGCTACTCTCAGTCTGCACTGAATCTTGCTCTATCTTTTTCTGGGATCAGTTACAACAGAATGTCAAACCGTCCAACATGTACCTCAATATTGCCCTACGCATCTCAAATCCTACAGAATCAGCAATCAGGTGAAACAAGTTTGTAAAAGGACAATATGCAGGCATTAAGACTAGGCTTAAACAATGTAATGATCACTTTTTCTAAAAGAAGTAACTACCTTTTCAAGCACTAATTATGCACTGGAATAAGTGCTCATCAAGTGAGCCTCCCCTTACTAATTAACAATAATAGACCCTGTCATCTGAGCAGTCCTCCTTTCCCAGCTGCAGATGCAGCCGGCTACCGTGTATCGCAGTAATTTGCTACACTGGCTAATTATGCTCAGAACCTCTTCCCCCTGCCTGCTCTTTTTACTTCTCTGTTGCTCATTTTCACTCAGACCTCATACTTCTAATTATCTGCCTGGCTGTAACTATCAAGTCTGCAACATCTACATGCAAACACTCTCCCTTCCAAAGGAGCACCTGACTTCCTCTTACATTTCAAAGACTGTACCAACTTAATGACAACTTAATGACGAGCTTAATCACAGCTATACCCAAAGCCATCTAATACAAGATACTAAGGAGACTTTAAGATCAACTGCACATTCCTGCAACTTTTCCATCTTTACGTATGACCACCAAGAACAGGCCAAAAGACTAGTGGGGACTGTAACACTTTTTTTAAGAAAGGTTTGCAGTCTCCCAGCAAAGCACAGGAGAGAAGTTTCAAGTAATCAACTCTCAACACATAATGAGACATCCACTAGTCCATGCTGCAACTCTTCTCTACCTTGTAGCCACCACTGCCATAATTTCAGCTTCTAAATAAAGCTGGCTGGTTTTTAAATACAAAACCCACTGGAAACATAAGGTGCTTCTGAACTAGTAAATCATGCATTACTTTTCTGCCAGAGACTGGGGGTGGGGCAGAAATCAAGAACAAAATGAACCAGCCCCGATGCCAATCAATTTCATCTGTGACACCATCCAGGGTCACACCCTCCAGCCACAGCAAGCTCCACACAATCTGCCTTGCCAAAGTTGGACCTGAATGGCCCATCTTTACAGTGAAGCTGCTCCTCCTGTGGCTATTTCATTCTTCCACTGCACTTCTGATAAAGACGGCTATTCCATCTCCAATACATTTCTGATAAAGTGTTGCGCCCAGGCAAGAGACAAGATGACAAACAACAGCATTCGCTATCACAGCAGTAAGACAGACTCCAGCAGCTCTGTCATAAGGGTGTTTACATACATAAGGTGTTTAGGTAGAACAGTTATAATGCTACAATTCAGATCTAAATACTTACATCATTTTGTCGTAACAGTAACCTGAACACACTTCATGATCTACACTAACTTCCATACCAGATGGAGTGATGAAACAGAAAACTGAAAGACTAGGAGACTTCAACAGCCAACTGAACTGACCTCAACTCTAACCTTGCTCCTAAATCTTATGCTTTAGCTGTAAAAATTGCATTTCCTGGGCCTTTCGGCCAAATTTCTTACCTTCAAACACTGTCCAGTTGTCCTGAACATATTTTGACATCTTCTGTAATCCTTTGTCATCAGTTACAGCCTGGGAAAAGAAGAAACATTGCATGATATTTTGGGAATAATAAACAGTCTTATGTTTCACAATACACTGCAAAACACAAAGCTCTTAGATGAGTACAGTGAAAGGAGAGCAAGTGTAAGCCCTCCATGATGTTTTTTAGGCTCCTTTTTTCCAGGACTGCTATAGAAACCCTGCCTGAGATCATGTGTTCTGCTGGGGAAGCTTTGCAGCTTGAAGGAAAAGGAAATGGATTCCCACTTATTAATCTGTGAGAAAAAGAAATATTGTAACACATAAGGGTCAAAGAAAATACTTAGAAGTTTAATTTAAAACCACTTCACAACTATACCATAATTAGCTGGGACTTAAAAGGATAACAAGCAAGTTTCCAGTTGTTTAATAGGCTATCACAGAGAACTTGATAGCACATCCCTCAAATTTGACTCCCTGTTCCCAGTCCAAAAAAATCCCCTTAGTGCTCCCAGAATGCCTTGTTCCCCAAAGGGTCCCTCAGATGCAGGCACAGGGAAGGCTGTGTGGAGAGCACTCCTGAGCACACCACAAAGGGATTTTGTTGTTTTGTGGGTTTGGGTTTTTTTTTTTTATAATCAAGTGTAGCACGCAGAAAGCACAGTGTAGCACTCAGACAGAACTGAGTGCAACGGCTGACAACCACTCTGCTTGATCTTGCTATGCCAGATGTTAGCTTTATCAGAGAAGAGCCTGGTATTCATAACAAGCTCTCAGCAGCTTCACATTACACGCAGGTGAGAATGAGAATGAGATGTGTATCTGTGACTTCTACTCCGTCTCAAAGACATAAATAGAGAAGTGTGCCATTTAGCTTTCATGGAACATAGTTTACTCCATTTTTGTTACGGCCTCAAGACAACACAAACCATTCAGGATGTGAGCGTTAACAAAAGTATCTACCTTCCACTGTCCATCACATGGTCTGTACAATTGAAGAGGAGCTTCACTGTCTTCCTGCAAAATCCATAGATCTCCCGTTTCCTCAAATGCAATGTCCCAACCTTTATGTTTCAAAGAGATTTGCTGTCTGTAAACTAGCTGCTGGGCAATGGCATCAAGCTGAAAGACGTAGACTGTGGGAATACTTTTGAAAGGAAAAACTTAATTACCATTATTACCAAATCGATCTACAGGCATCGCTTGTACAGCAAACTACAAACACCCACTCTAATTCCAAACAGAGCCAAAGCAAAGTCATTAGAAATTGCAAAAAATGCTCTGGCACTTCAAGTGCAGTTTGCTTAAATGATCTGAGGCAGAAGCTCAGAAGCTGTAAATACCTAATATGCCAAATGGCTTTTCAAGTGTTACATGAAAGAAAAGGTACTAAAGGGAATTTCATAAGGATTACTGAGGATTTATATAAGGACTGGTGCATCACAGCACATTGGCCTGCACGGCTTCACTTGAAGGAATACGTAGCTGAGCAACAGTCAGAATAAAAGATGAAAGGAATTACCATGCCAGGAAGGGGAGGTGGGAATGAGAGGGACAGGAAACCTTGACACGGCTGAAGAACAGGACTCTGGCACCGCACTTATCCCCACCTCTCCCATCAGCTCACTCCTCTAACAGCCACAGCCTCTATGTGCAGAGCTTCCTAACTTCCCTTGGACAGGTCCCCAGTGTGCCAGGCAGGACACCTCAGCTCCCTCCTGCATGGCCTACCAGGTCCATATGACAGCACTGTTTAGAAACGCTGGGCTGCGGAGCTGGAAATAAAAGCCTGACGCAGAGCACGGCGCCTGGGCTAAGTGACATGGGCACATCCCTCGGCTGACATGTCTTCCCCTTCCAGGGCCAGCTTGGATGCCCATGCAAGAAGGCATGATGGGAAGCAGCTAAGGCTCCTCGCTCTGGTGAAGAGCAAGTCCACTGAGGGGCCCGAGTGCCGATTTCACGATACAGGCAGCTCTAGCGATCTCTCCCTTTCCTGTTGGCAAGCTTTTGTCAAGAATAACAGCTTCCTTGGCAGGCTTAGGGTGCTGTGGGAAGAGAGGGGAAGAGAGCTTGTCCATCCCGACGAGACATTTCCCCGACAGCACTCTCTCCTTACACAAATACATACATTTGAACCCAAAAGTCAATGTAGCCTCTCCAGAGTTTTAAATTGAAGCAACACTGTGGTTTTAAACAGAATGGCCAAAACCATTTACAGGAGCTGAATATAGTAACAGAAGTTTAACCACTCCATCGCCACAGCACCCTGAACCAAATGGGACCCAAAACACACAGGTCAGGCATGGCGATTTAGGGAGACATCATGAGCAGCGAGCAGGGCTCTTGTGCATCCTAGCCTTGCCTTTCCTCCCATGAGGGAAAGGCATCACAAAGCCTGCAAAATTTAACTACGCCAGGTAACCTTTGCGCTCACCTCTGCACTCTGACCGAGTACAATAAGGACTCAGAGCTGCTCTTGCCCTTGCAGGAACAGTGATGGTTTTAGCCATTATTTCATTTATTCTTACCAGTCACATAGAATGGCAACATAACCACCTTGACAGCAGTAGGTTATTCTTGACGGAGGGTACTTCTATTAGGAAAAGAAAAAGAAACATCCTTGTAAGTTAAGACCATTTTGGGGCAGAAAATTCACATTTAATTTCATGTCTTAGCCTTTAAAATTTAGCAGATGTCTTAATTTACAGCAAGTTAAGCAACATAATTACCTTTAAACTGCAGTCAAGTATATTTTTGTACCAGTGTTTGCTGTTTTATGAAGTTTTCCACACTTCTCCCTTCACAGCCATCCAAACAGAGATCAAATGTAAAGGTTTTAGTGAACTACTCTTAATAGACAAACTAACAGATGAAGGAAAAAGTACACCACCTGCAAACATTCTCTCCTGTAATGCTGATGGTTTTGCCATTAGCATTAAGCCTGCTCAGCCAGGGTATCACACTAGCACCTTAGAGATTATAAACACAAGCCATCAGCTGCTGTTACATTTGTTAAAAAAAGAAGATAGTAATGCATAGTTAATATCCTTGCTGCCTTGTCTCTGTTTTCAACCTGTGTCTGGGTGAAGCCATACCACTTAAGAGAAAATGTGTTCTAAAGAACAGGGCAAGACTGCCCAAGGCCATTTTCCTCATTAAAAACCAAACAAACGTCCCACACCCAACAACAACAACAAACCCCACAGCACACTCCTAATGTGGAAGATACATAGTTTTACCTGGGAGACAATTGGAGAAAAATACCTTTGCTGCACAAACCATACTGCTTGAAGTATCTAACAACTGATTTGAGGCTCCTTGAGTGGGAAGTAAGAAATTGGGAGGAGCAGAGAAACTGCAAGAAGGTGCCCTAAGGTGCTTTTTCCAAAGTATCTGTTATATAAAGTGAAAGACTAAACTGGAAAGGCAAAAGGCTGGTTCTCAACTATGTTTTGTAAGTAGTGATAACACCAGCACTTCTGATGAATAAAACCTTCCTACTAGAGAAGTAGCGAGTTATTCCCCTTAGGGCAGGGAAAATACATCTTCTGGACACTCTGCTGGCAGCATTCAGATGCATCCTCAAGCCCTCTTTCCTTTTACCTCCTTTGCAGCTTTCACCTCTTT
>NW_009260028.1:12456488-12470474 GCF_000687185.1 Egretta garzetta
CACTCCTTTCCCTAACACAACACGGGTCACTAGGCAGAACCTCTGGTTCACTGGGTTAAGCTGAATTTGGGAGTAGCCATGGGATTCTACCCTTTGAGCTACCAGCTGAGGTATAGGCACTGTCAGGGTGCTCGTTTCAGAATTCTGCAATCAATGTAGGAAAGCAAAACAAGCTGTACAGCTTCCAAACATTCAAGTCAGTAAGTTTAATACCAGAAGCTAACTGTTTTGTCAACAGTACACCATGCAACTACTAAAAGATAAATCAACTGTGGGAAAGAAAGCTAATTACTAGTGTATATATATAGCTGAAAACCAGGGTTACACAATGCATCTCCAGCACATGAGCAAAAAAATAAAGTCCATTGTGTGATACAATCTCATGGGGGGGAAGCCAAAGCAAGGGCATGCACACACTTTTCATTCGCATACTTGATTGCCTGTTTGGACAGAAGAGGAGCCCTTTATAAAAAGCATTATCAAAAGGATGCTATGTTTCAGAGCTCTTGGGAACAGATGGGACTAATCTCTTCCTACTCTGCGGAAGTACTAAGTTGTTAGTCCATATTTAGCATTGGGACCCAGGACCCCTGTTTAACACAGACATAAGAAATGCTTACAATTCCAAATACTGGGTAGGATGAGTGGGCTGAATCAGAAAGGTTCTCTGTAGCCAGTACGTCTAAATGTAGTTATTGCAGTATGGAGCCATTTACACCACAGCTTTAGAGAAGAACTGACAGCTCCTATTGTAAACCACCAGTGGGTTCTTTAGACATTTAAGGGAACAAGCCAAGAGACATATTTATATTAAAAAAAATACGAACCTGTGATATATATTTCTAATAACAAAGCTCTGCCTCTCTGACTGTCTCATGACAAACATGCTGGGCAAGTGCAGCAGTGGGAAGTGCCCACCTACACAGCTTGAGGGCTTTGTCAGAGAGACAAAGGGTTCTGTGAACTGGAAGTATGGAGCAGCTCTCCCCCACCCTCACTGGAGGAGGGAGGAGGAGGCTTTTTTGATTTGCATCAAGTGTTATTCACAGCTGGACAGGGACAAGAAAATGCATCTTCTTTGCAAGCTCTTTTCTTTCCATATGTGGGTAAGTTAACAATCAGCAAAGCGAATGCAAGCCCCAGAGCAGTGTCTTGTTAAGGACAAGCCTATGAAATCAGTTAACTTAAAGAAGAGCTACAAGAGCAATCTGTGATAAACAGACGTTCCCTTGATGCTCTCTCTAAACTTATTCAGCACTTATATGACACTGTTATCAGCCTGCCAACGCCTTAAAATTAACTTTTGAGGTCATTTGTGAGAAGAGATGACCCTATGAAAAATTAATATACTGGAGCACTGAGGTAGAGTTGTGCAATTCATGTTCTGGACTTTAAACAAGCGTCTGCTGTCAAGAGTATCAGATGAGGTGAAAGCTCCAAAGCAGGAAAAATATTTATAAAGCACTACAAAATTAAGAGAATTACTCCCATTCTAGTGGGGAAAATGAACTGAGGATCTGCAACCCTTCAGCTGAAACCAGCTACACTGCTTAAAAACACTCCTACATTCCCCAAAACAGACATGTATTCATCATCTGCCAAGCAAAATAAGCCCACGTTTATGTGCTTACATGACCCACCTTACTGAGGATTCCATTATCATGTGCTTCAAGTTGTGTCTCAAGCTTCAGTGCATTCACAGTGGTTATCAGTGGTAAAAATGAAATGCAACACATATCCCCATCTGATCTTGGCTGCCAGAGTCATCTGCAGACAGCATGCTTGTTACAATCTACAAAGCGCTGACTCAAGAGATTGTTCCCTTAAATTCAGACTACAAATGTCACACTAGGTTGTGAAGATGATCTTTGATACTCCTGGATGTGCAGCACGACTAAATACTACCACCAGATGTCATCTCTGGCATTTTTAGCACGATGATGCCAGCAAAACAAAAGTCCCCTTTTCCCCTTTGGTCCTGCTGGCCAGTGAGACAGTAATTGTTCTGAAAAAAGTACATATTGACAGCCATGTAGCAATACAGCAGAAAGGTGGCAATGCACTGCATTAAGGTTTAAATCTGTTGTTTATCTGTCTGTAATCACTGGGACACTGCCTGATCACTGTTCCAAGTACATACAAACTCTGGAAGTCCACTGAGTCTTCTGCACCCCTCAAGCATCATCCCAATTTGGTGTCATCAGAGACAGATTTTAAAACACCTGTAAGACTGGGCAGTAAGCAGAATTCCATAGATTCAAGGAACAGGCCAGCCTAAGGCTTCCAAGACCACCATTAAACTGCAGGAATACAGTTTATTGACTGTATTATTATTATCCCACAGTTTATGGGCTTTCCCTTTCTGTCACTGCTTACTCACACCGAGGGAAAGCAGCTAGAGACTCCTCAAACAGTCAAAGGGCACCCCAAATTTCTACAGAGACTCCATCAGCAAAAAGAGCATCCTGTGGAAAGGACTTTATCAGGTGTATTAGCAGACAAGGAAAGTATTACTAAACTTCACTCAAACCCCTTCAAAAACTAAGAGTTGGAGATTATTTTTCAAATCAGCTCCTGCTTGCAGCAACAAGCTTTTTTCCCCTAACATTGGTTAGTTTATCCAATGCTACGTTCAATGTTTATTATATAATTTAATATTATTTTTCGATAAACTTGCTTATAAGCAATGGAGTTAGGATTAGTGTGAGATCAAGCACCATTAATTTACATGTAAGCTATCTTACTAGTTGCTTAGACTGGCTTAGCATTGTCATGTTTTTAAAATTAATAGTACTATTCCCCACTTCACAGCTAGTTGCTTACTAGCCCTCAATGGTCCAATAAAGCTAGTATTTTAAAGTAAAGCCATTCTTTCCTCCAAAAGAAATGCCTTGCAACATTACTGCAGACACGGATTCAATGGCTGTCAAACCACGTTGCTTCAACAAAGCACTCTCATTAGCTACTTTTGAACACAACGATAAAACACTTTGGCTTTGAAACTCCCCGAGCCACTGATTTCCAGAAGGCTATACATGGTAAAGTAATTTTGTACGTTTGCCTTAATCTTAACTCTCCCTTCCTCACTCAAATCCTGCTGCACCCCGACTGTAAGAGGATACCAGCTAGATGGGTTTGTCACCTAATTTGGTACACCTGTTTATTGCTTGTGGGGAAAAAAAAAAGGCAATAGCTGCTTCAAAGACTTCAAGCACTAGACTCAAGCTGAAATGAGCCAGAGACCTTGTGAATGTGTACAAGAGGTTTCTGGCTCAGGTGCGCTTTAAAGTATACTTTCAAGTTCAGGAGCAGGTTAAATTGTCCATATAGATACTACTCTGAATTCCTGCTAACAGGAACTCTAAGCCAAAACCTAAGCTTTGAATGCTGCAATGCACGTGGCTGCCTTCCTGGGCTTATGTACAAACACAAAGTTTCACATTATTACTCCAACACAAAGAACAACTTGCTGATGTCTTCTGCACAGAAAAAACCTTGGGTTGTCCGGTCTGCCCCTAGGAGCTTCGTCCTTCCATGGGTTGTCCTCCCAGTTCAGTAACTGGGAATCCCACTAACGAGATCAGGCCAGACCTACACAGACAGCAAAGAATCTCTGAGGATCCCCAGGAATGGCTCACGACTGCTGGGAGAGGCCAGGCACAACACACTTTGAAAAGCCAAAACCACAACAAAACACAAGGGAGGAAAGACAGAACTTTTTAATTCAATTCCAGCCTCGATATGAATTCCGCAGTGGATTTGCCTCAAGAGCCATGCGTGGCTACAGGCTTCCCAGTCACCTAACAACTGGGAGACAGCTGTGGTCTTCAGAGAAAGAAGTGTTTTTACAAGATTCACATGAAAAACACAGCCAGCAGGATGGGTGGTAAGATGAACAACTCTTAAATGACCCAAAGGTTAGCAGCTAGCTTAACATGAGGTACACAACAGGGACAAGAATGAGTGCTGTTTCACTGCTAACAGGTTGGATGCCAATTTCTGTGACAAGAAAGAACAAAACCAGAGATCAAGTACTACCAGAACCACTGCTCACATCAGACTGGCATCCCAAATCACAGCAGCACCCCAAACACGTACGTATGACACCACTCGTATACAGGCTGCAAGCTAAGGAGAGCTCCTGGGGTATTCAGTTGTCACGCAGGACTCACACGTTTTAATTTTGGATACTGTCCATCTTTAGGCAAAGGAACAAGCCCAGTGTTTCCACTCCACAGAGCACTACTATAGCAGGTGACTGGTTACAAATGTTACAAAGCTTCTTTTTGCTCAGATAAATTGCAACTTTAACACTTGAAATTTTAAGTATTTTTTTAAAACGAGTGATTTTTTAGATCTTTCCAGTGCTACAAGGTATTTTCTGGCTAAAAGACTAAGGTGCTTGTGGTTTTGCAAAAATTTTCAAGTGAAGACTTTGTCCAGTGTGCAGAACTTCTATCTGGAAAGAATTACAAACAGCTTCTTTTGGTTGCTGCTTGGCACTTTTTAGAAATGCACACAAGACACAGGAATGGATTTCAGGGACTTTCTTCCTTTCCTGAAATCCCAGGTTATTGTAGCAGTTTCTGGATCTCACATAACTTACAAAGCCACCAACAGAAGAGAGGGCCTCCTAACAAAATGCAACAATCACATTTGGGAGTCACAAGGATCAGGAGGATAGCAAAAGCACTAACACACATGGGCGTACCTGGTCAGTTTTGGTTGTCTCAGGCCCACAGACGCTATCTAGATGACAGCAGTACACTTCTTCTCCGCTTTTGTACTCCCAAAGTCTCAGAGTCGAGTCCTGGACAGATGGAAGTGGACATAAGCCTATTACTAACAGCACCTCGGAAAAGAGAGGCCACTCGTGGCCTTCAGCTAAATCCTATTTCCCTGAAGAGTTTCCCACAGAAGCTGCTAAGTAGTCACTTAGTTAAGACCTCAAATTGCAGATAAAGCATTTTAATTAACATAATTTTTCCCCTCCATTCTAAATTATTTAATCATGCTAACTTTAATTCTCCATCTGACGTGGAAATTGGGTAGCTGGAGGAGTGCATTTCAAGTCCGTTTCAAATAGCACAGTAATACATGGACCCTAATAGCATTATTATTAGCTGAGCATAATAGCTCAGCATTTTAATGGCAATTCTTTCAGGTTGCCCTTCTCCACCCCTACTCTTGTTATCACCCAAACTGACATTTGATTTAGTAACCTCATGGAGAAAAGCTAAACACCTCTCTGGAAAAAGAGTCATCAAACAGCATTTTCCAAGAATGAAACACAGCCACACACAGCACTAACACTGGAGTTGCTTAAAGAATTCGAGGAACAAGAGACAAGAGCCTCAGGGAAGCAAGAACAGGAGCTGAAACCAAATGCTAAAACCACTAGGATCTTCAAATCTTCACATTATTTGTTTCCTATGCAGTTTTGGCAGTCTGGGAAACAAAGAATATTGTTTCCCTTCTTCTAGACCAACTTCATCTACTCACTCTGTACCTGTCTGGTGTGACAGCAGGATGCCTTCAATTTAAGAAAAGGACTGGGGGAAGGGAAAGGAGGGAACAGTCACTTCTTCAGTCCTCATCCAAGCATTGTGTAAGCACTGCACTGCAATCTCTACACAACATGCACTGGACATACTATGAGGACATACAGACAAGGACATAATTCAGAACAAGTCTCACAGGGGAAAGCAAGTGGGAGGGTGTAGAGGGAACAATTTTCTCATCTTAAAAGCTCTGTGATTCTAAAGCCATTCATTCTCAAGATGCTCATTATCATGGCAGGCTGGCAAAATACCCATTCACTTCAAAGTTGTTTAATAGTCCAATGATTAAAGCTTGTCTGTGTTCCAAGGCAAGATTTAATGATTAAGAAATACTGAGGACTTCATGATTACTCCATCCCAAAGATCTTAATAAAAAGCTAGCCTTGCTATAAACACAGTAAACAGTTCTTAAATGATCTAGCAACAGAAGGGATGAACACTGAACAGAAAGCTGAGAAAAGGGGGAAGGAGGGAGAGAGGGCATGCTGTAAACCATGAGAGATTATTCCAAGTATCCCAAGCAACTTGGGGGAAACATAAGCAAATAGTCGTTTTAAAGTCTAAATTTTTGAGAAAAATACTTTTTTTGGAAGAAATTGCAATACATACCCCAGAAGCTGACAACAGCAGATCAGGATAATTGGGTATTACCAGTATTTTGCTTACAAACCTGAAGGGAAAATAGTCAAAAGTTGAACTCTCTTGCATGACACTTGTCTTTAAACACACACAGTAAGAGAAAACACAAATTTTAAAGAGAACCTTATAGTAAACAAACAGATTCTCCACATCAAGCTAATTGGAAGGAAGAAAAAAAAATGTCTGCAATACTTAATATAGTATATATACTAAACAAACTACTGACTTGCTACTTAATAGAGAAAAAGAATATTTCCCCATCTGCACTCATGGAATTCTATTGACTTCCTCCCATCTGAGAACACTGCCATTTAGACCAAAAAATGCCAATGAAGACAGATGTACTCCAGTAGCATGTTACCCTTTCTCAATTCATGATGCACATTAAAAACATGAATCAGCAGATGCTTTTAAAACACAACAACAGTGATGACTCAGCTTTCAGAGTACCACATCTCTCCCATCACAGTTGGAGATAATTCAAAAGCCATCTACAAAATTTTAAAACAAACATGTGGCAATTTACCATCAGTGTCTACATCCTGCCAGAAACCTTGTTTTTCAGAGGCATGCAATACTGCTGTGTCTACCATGACTTGTCCTTGCTGAGTAATGAAGACCTGAACTTAGTTTGTTTTTAGCTCAGCAATTTAAAACATAGTGACTGAGCAGAACATTACTCAAGTGGGCGAATCTTGCTTTTGAAAGCCGGCATAATTTTAAGGCCATTAAAAAAAGAAGGAGAAAAAAAATAGAAGGAAGAGATTTGGTTGCTGTAACACACACTTTCATGAAAAAGCAGTAATGGCAGTGCATGCAGGTGTAATAGATCCAGCAAGAATCACCATGCACCCCACTGAAAGAAGAAAATCCAGGAGTGCGAAAGAAGACAATTATAACTGCTTTATGTAATCCTTTGCTTAGTCAGTCCTAATTTAAATATTGAATTTTAAAATATATTTCAATCAATTTACACTAAGTGCCCTCCCACTCTGCAGCCACTAATCAACTCTTTGTGCAGACACATCCCCCCCCTTTTAAAAGTGTCTTTCTGACCATCGAGTTCTATTCATTAAAAAGTACAACTGTGTACACAGCAGGTAGAAACATCAGACATGGCTCTGTAAATATGCTATAGGAACTGACCTGATCAAAGACTACTTAGATCTTTAACACGAGTAGTCTCTTGCTTTTATACTATTCCAATTCCATACAGGTTAGACTATGAAATGATGTTATTAAAATCAGACTGACACTCCAAATTAATCTGTGTCCTAAATGCTCTATTAAAACACCTTGGTGGGCAAGCTGAGATAGGTTGCTACCCATATCTCAAGTTCCCCACTCACACCGTCTTTCTTTAACTCTTGTTCCTGATACAATGAGTTGACTGCACCATGTTGCATCATCTTATGGAAGAACGTGCCTGGAAGGGTGTTGTTATCCCCAAGTAACTCAGCGGCCAGACAAGCAGAATTACGTGAGTTCTCAACCCTATGCAGGGTCACGTCTTCTCTGCTACCTTGTCACTGTGGACTTCAAAATGTAGCAGTGGCCACACAAAAAAAAAAACCTTGCACAACCCCCCTACCCTACTCAAAAACCGTAACAACCGACAACAAAAAAACCGCTCCAAAAGCCCACAAAAACCACATAGAAGTGGAAGGCAGAGTCAAAAGACTTTGAAAATACCACAACTGACAGACATTTTAAGCAGCAAAATGTGGAGGGAAAAGTCTTTTAGAAGTCTATTTGCCATTTGAGTCTTCTTCATGGGAAAAGGACTACTGAGAAGAAAAGGGAAAGTATAGTCCCTCCAGTAGGCTGAAAAGGAAGTCCTGATAAACGGGCTAGAAGACAACCCCTATTCCTATACCAAAAGAACTACCAGTCTCCTAGCAAGTCAGAGCACATCTGAATCACATCAGTATGGCTAGCAGGTTGTTTTGCTGCCTTCCACTCTTCAGATCACTGTAATTAGAAGGACCTTCACTTCAGGATGGAGGAAAAAGGAAAGGAAGGGAAAGATCATCTTTCCTGTTTCTATGCCGAGTGAACCCTGCATTTTACTAGACTTAGTAACACCGCAGCACATCATCTTTCTACAGGGATATCCCCTACGATCCACCTTCCACAGATCCTTCTACTTACTTAGGCGTTCTTGCCCATAGCAACAGAACCAAGCTCAAGAAAAACACCGAGTCCCTTTTCTCAGCTCCTAGAAAGGCCAGGTAACTATGTTAAGAAGTGTGATTCCTTGAACCTGTTTTGTGGCACCACTGTGCAGCCTCTAGCTCAATGCAGTCTAATGTCCAGGCAGAAAGAGTGCTCTATCCTTCCTACTGATACAGCCTTTTTTTTTTGTATTACCACAGAACCTCCAAGTCTGAGCTCTGCATTGAGATGCCATTAGATCAGCATCCGCTCAAAACACAATGACTTCCTAAGACTCCCCTTCCTAAGACTAAGGTAGACTCCATCCTGAAGTAACAACCTCCAGGCTCTTGTGGAGTCTCTTGTGGCCAGCCAGTTGAGGGAGGTGATTCTGCCCCTCTACTCCACTCTGGCGAGACCCCACCTGGAGCCCTACATCCAGCTCTAAGATCCTCAGCACAGGAAAGACACGGACCTGTTGGAGCAGGTCCAGAGGAGGGCTACAAAGATGATCAGAGGGCTGGAGCACCTCTCCTGTGAGGACAGGCTGAGAGAGTTGAGGTTGTTCAGCCTGGAGAAGAGAAGACTCCAGAGAGACCTTACACGGCCTTTCAGTACTTAAAGGGGGCTTATAAGAAAGATGGGAACAGGCTTTTTTATAGGGCCCATTGTAATAGGACAGGTAATGGTTTTAAACTAAAAGAGAGTCGATTCAGTCTAGATATAAGGAAGAAATTTTTTACAGTGAGGGTGGTGAAACACTGGAACAGGTTGCTCAGGGAGGTGGTCGATGCCCCATCCCTGGAAACATCCAAGGTCAGGCTGGACGGGGCTCTGAGCAACCTGATCTAGTAGAAGGTATCCCTGCACGATGCAGACAGGTTGGACTAGGTGACCTTTAAAGGTCCCTTCCAGTGCAAACTATTCCATGATTCTAACATAGACCTAGCTATTGTTTAAAGTGATTTGAGGAGACAATCATTTCTACTGAGGCACAGTGAAGGGCTGCGCACAATAACTTTTGCACACAACAAACTTACTCTTTGTGTCCCAGACAGTAGGATACAATATAATAAGGAGCCTTTGCCAAGCTGACTCTGATCTTCTCATCTCGGTCTGCAGTTAGGATATACCGGTCATCAGGACTCAGCGCCTGTTGGTAAAGGGAGAGTTTTAGTGCCCAGTAGTTCAATGCTTGTTTTCATGTAATTCTTCCTAACCAGGAGAAAAAAAGATAAGCAGTAAACTATCTGTTTCTCCTGACTCTGAATGGCAGGTGCAAGCATTAAGCCACGCTTTTACACCAACAACAGAAGCATAAATCTTTATGACAGTAACTTTTTCGCTCACTAAGACAAGCGACACTGACTACCATGTCCAGTGAAAGCCACTGAGCTCCAATGGTACCCTCAGAAGTCCCACTGTACCCTAGAAAGAAAGAAATTTATGACACTGAAGAGCTCAACTGACATGACAGAGTGGGTCCATTCCCATATACATTCCATCGCCAAGTCTGCTGTGACTGTAACACGAAGACTTTTTGAATACTCACACTCCTAGAACAGATAACCCTTGTAAGCTTGTTTCCTTACCGAACTCTGCAGACAAACTCAGATCACGTACTTCATTTATATATAGAAATAAATCCCAAATCTGGGATGAGAGCAACAATGAAAGACCTGAACACAAGGCATACTTACCACATCCAGTATCAGAGACAAGTGACCCAGCTGAAGTTTTCCATCTGCTTGGGGTTCTGTTATTGAGTAAGAATAGACATCACCAGACTTGTCTGCAACCAGAATCTTATCTTCTGCAGCTGTAATAACCAGGGAAGTGCATCTCCTGTTCACGGACCTGAAAGAAAAATGGCACAGTTTGAACAGCTCTGGATGGCAGCTTCAGCAAGTCTGGATTCAGACCCAGTTAAATAGACCAAGAGACTGGATAAAAAGCTCTCAGATGCAACATTCTTGAAATGGCAGCAATGATAATAATGTTAAGGGAGGGTATGGGGCCAAAATAGCACTTTTGAGACCTACTAAATGATTAAACCATGCAATGGCAAAGACTCGGGTGGGAGGGGAAGAAAAAAAGGAGGGACCATTAAAGCTGTAATGCCTGCATTTTGCTTAGGTACTTTCTCAACTAAGCATTTTGCCTAGGCAGCCTGCCAGTACTCTAAAGAAAGCTGGTAAACTTTCTTGCACTCTCCATTATGAAAATACATGTTAAACATGTAGAAAAGAAAAGACAAGGCAGGAGTTCTCCTAGTAAAAGTCCTTTACAGCAACACATCTAAAAACTGGGTTGAAACTACTTCTCCAGTTGCCACTTCGTACTGTAGAAGGAAGCCCTTCCTTGTGAACCTCAAGGACTCTTCCTCCTCGTATCCAGAGTCAGAGAGCCACAGTCTCAGGGTACGTTGTCCAGGCAAAGCCCTGAACTTGAACTCTGACTTTTCCTCATCATCTGCCAATATCTTAAAGTTCCAGCTGCCAGTGTAGCAGGTAATGGTTTTCCTACAACTTTTCAGGTGAGGACCATATATGTCAGAAAACGAGTTTTAAAAAGTTTTAATCACTTAGTCTGAAGAATGCTTCTGCAACTTAACAGCTATTGCTATTACTGTTATTCTTTTCATAACACCTCTTTTCCAAACCCCTCTATGTCCTGCATGTTAACATAGGACTGTGGACACCAGGGATCATAGGGAATGGACATTTCTATTCACCTACTCTGAAATTCAGTGACAGTCTGGAGACAAAAGAATAATACACTGTACTTCTGGTAGGAAGACGGAAATTCTAATACTTTTTAATGACTGTTTAAAGGAACACCGTAACAATGGGAAAACATATAGGACAAGAATGCCTACTAACACATTGCAGGCTCAGACAGCACAGTTTCAAAATAGGTTACCTTGCCAACAAGTCTTGCTCCAAGTTTGTTGTACTGCCTTTGATCTTAAACACAAAGATTCAAAAACTCCCCTTGTCTGAAATGCGCTGACTACAAAAGCTAGCACCGTGTGAAACCTTTTACACAGCTTGCCACAAAACACCAACACAAATCACACAGCTCAACTTTGGCATTCTTTTTTTTCATGCAGAGACCCTTTTGCCTGTATTCCCAGTTTCCTAATAGGAGGTAGCAACATTCCCAAAAAATCCAGCTGTGGTCCTAGATGATCTTCTAGCAGAAAACTGAAACATCAAACAACTACCCAATGGCATATTACAGGCAAGACATACAGGGCCGGGCAGCAGGGAAGACAGAACAAACAGAATTTGCCATTTCTGTTTTTGTTGTTGATTACTTACTTACTACAACATTGGTTAACCCACCAAAGGTACATTATGTACCCTACACACATAGCCAAGCTGACGGAGACTCCATTTTGTTTTGCAACCAGGGCCTCACGTCTGTCGGAGACCACCAGAAGCAGAGGCATCATGTGCTGAGGTACTTTCTCAGGACGTCCTTCATGGTCCTCTTTTTTACAGACAATTGTCATAGTCAGCAGCAGAAAACTTGTAACTGGAGGACCTCTGGTGGACAGCTACAGACTGTTTTCTCAAGAGGACCATACTACAGAAGGGAAACAGTGTTGGCAGCGTCTTTAAAGATATGCTTTTAAGAGAGTTCACAAACTCCCCAAAACATCTTCTCCTCCAAATCAACGGAAACAGACAGTGCATTCACTAAACCATTTGGTATCGCTCCTGCAGGCCCAACCTTAGTGTTCACTAGGGGTGGGTAAAGTTTCAGTTCTTAAAGATGCAAATACAGTCTTTTGGCATAAGGAAAGAGATTATCCTTTCCTTGGCCAATGATATAAACATCTGCGCTCCCATTCTTGGTGTGGGGCATACCACACATCACTTCTTGACAAGTATCTTTGAATTCCCAAGAACATTAAATTTGTTTGATCAAGTACAAGGAGGAAAAAAAAAAAAAAAAAAAAAGAAGAGGAAGCTTAGTGGTAACAAATGGCAACATCCCAAGTACTACTATTTTATAACTCTAAACTAATCAGCCATAACTCCATAACAAAGTGATACGCAACACCCTGCTTCCTTACCTGACACTAACACATTCCCAGGAAGGCTTCGTACGGAACAGAATCAGACGTTTGCTGTCATCTGTCACGGCTAAATAATCTCCTGATGGGGAGAAGGCAAAAGCTAGGATATCATCACTTCCTTTATCTGTTGATTTTCCATCCTGCCTAATAGAGAGAAGGGGAACAGTTCACAACTAAGAGTTACTGAAATCCTTTAAGGAGAGAAGGTTGTTCTCACATGACCAAGAAGAATCATGAAGAACAAAGTACAACGCTAATAGTTTTATTTGTGCTTAAAATGTTGAGCCAACTTGAACATTAATGCAAAGAAAAAAGCCAAGAATAAGGAAACTGACATAAAGTCTAAGCCCTGTATTATTACCCGCTTAAAAAAAAAAAACAAAACACTAGGGTTTGTGCTAGCAGATCTTGATACAAATTTAGGGGGAAACAGTAAAACTGGCTAGAGGTAAAACAATGTCCAGTGGTTGAGTTTAAACTAAGAAAAAGACTTTTTCAGGTTTTGAAATCTCATGACCTAGAGAACAGACCTGAAGCAGGAGTTACCCCACCGTTTTGTGTTCTTTTCCTAATCATCTTTGATGATCCTATAGAAAATGTAGCATTTTTCTGTAAACATCTTGACTGAAAAAAGTCATACAGAATCACTGATTATACTACTGGCGTTTCCTTAAAAAAGGAAAAGGTGTACGGTCTGCCCTTTGGGATGAAACAGAAACAAAAAAATACATACCTATATATCAGGGTTAGCAAAAACAACCTAGCCATCACCTGATCAAGGAGTAATCCCGTGACTTACTTGTATTATCTTCCCTGCCACATAACCTCAGGAGGAGATGCACCCTCTAGGAAAACAGCGGATTGCCTAAGCAGATTTTCTCACCCTTTATTTCCTAAGGTCACCTTCTCCGCATTGATGCAGTCATACACGAAGAGACTATCATCGCTGCAAAGAAAAAAACAACAGACTAAGAACACTGGAACTAGAACAACCAGAAGCTTAACCGCAAAGAGCATCAACTCTTCTGTAACGTGCTACTATTTTGCGGTTATTGGCGCAACTGACCCCTACCTGGAGGAGCCACCCCTGTGAAACAGCCTCCCCAAGTGCTACACATGCAGCAGAAGCTGAAAACCTTGGACTGTAGCCACACATCCGTGTCCTCCCCCCCAAAAAACCCCCAACAAACCGTCACCTGCCGGCAAGGTAATCGTGCTACCTCACTTTTGTCAGGCTTAACATCTGTACCTGTCGCTAGCGTTTGCCCTGCTGTTCACACCCCAGTGACGTGCATCTCATGGCACACAGCCGTGCCAGAAAAGTATTAAAGGCCAAAAGGCGTTAAAGCGTCACTCTGTGACAGAAAAGGCGCACAAGGCCCACGCAGGGCTCTCCCTAAAGGCAGGGGCTCCCACACAGGGCTCTCCCTAAAGGCACGGGCTCCCACGCAGGGCTCTCCCTAAAGGCAGGGGCTCCCACACAGGGCTCTCCCTAAAGGCACGGGCTCCCACGCAGGGCTCTCCCTAAAGGCACGGGCTCCCGCC
>NW_009260028.1:12471458-12500000 GCF_000687185.1 Egretta garzetta
ATGCAAATAAAAGGACGCGGGGGTACAGCTGCTCGTAGGAGAGTCTGCTTTTCTGCTGCTAAACCCGGCAGGGTTGCTAAACGCCTTCCCCAGCGGCCTGCCAGCCCCGGGAGGTTTCTGCGCCCTGTGGTGGCACCCAGACTGCAAATGTTTTATCTGGCCGTCGGGACCGGGGAGTGCCCGTCTGAAGTTCAAGTCCCTCTGATTGTCCTTAAATAGGCAAGAAGGGCTTAGAAACGCTCGTGCCCATGTACATAAGCCAAGGAAGTGGAAGGTCATCACCATGTAAACAAGGGTTTCTGTTCAAACGTACCGCGTAATAAGAAAACGAAAAGTAAAGGTCTGGGAGGAAAGCGACTGTACGGGTTATATTTATATTCATAGGCCACGCTACGAGCTTGACACTTTCTTCCCCGTTTACCTTCACCTTAATACATTAGCTGCTGTGATGCTTGACCATGCTTAAGTAGAGCTATGGCTATGTTTGTCTTAATGTAAAGAAGCTTTGCAAGTTGCCTGAAATCTGATGGAAATGAGCACAGCAAGTTACTTTTTTTAATGAGGTGCAAAATCTGGTTTTGAACTTAAGATGTTCCCCCTTGTCCTTTGAAATATTTGGATTACGAGGGGCAAAAAGCATCCCATTTTACAGAAAGAGAAAAGGACTTGCAGGATCCCAATATCTGCTCCAGGCAACAGCGTCAAGAAGCTGCAGAAAACTACCATGGCCCTATTGTGTTAAATTTAGTCATAGTGCTTTTTGCCCCATAGGTTTGCAGGCAAGGCAATACAGGCGAAACCTCGGTTTGGATGCTGCAGTGCATTCAACATTCAGAAGTATTTGAACCCCTTCTGTCCCTGACCAAAGTCAAAACATGAATACAAATTTCCAAGATGCTGTTTGTAAATAGAGGCTTGTTGTTTCAGCAAGTAGGATTCCCATCCCAAATTGGAGATCCAGGTGCTTAAACAGCAAAGCTCCACGGGACCATGTGCAGGAGTGATCAGACTTGTTGACAGCTGTTGAAAAGATCACTGAAGAAGTAGTTGAATGCGGGCTTCTGGCTTCTAATGTTAGCTTCTTAAATGCCAAGGCAAATAAGAGCTTGGTTGTTCCATTAAGAAAGCCTTTGCTGTGTAGATTGATACAAGCTTGACTGAACCAGGTTGGACGGGGCTCTGAGCAACCTGATCTAGTTAACGGTGTCCCTGCTCACTGCAGGGGGGTTGGACTTGATGACCTCTAAAGGTCCCTTCCAACCCATAACATTCTAGGATTCTATGAACAACAAATTGCTTTTATTATAACTTTCTTTGTGTTATTTGCGAGCGTATTTGATACGTACTTTAGCATCAGTTTCTAGATTCGTTGTCCTTCAGCTCTGATTTCAGAAGGTGTCAGGAGACCTCTTTAGGCCACCCCTTTCAGCCAACTGCTTCCCCTGCAAATGGTTAAGGTTAGTTAAGGTGCATAGGATGCAGCTGTCTTTCAGATTCTAGCTGGAACAGGGTGTGCAGATTTTCTTTGCTTTGATAAAATGGTTATGTTTACTTAAGAAGTCAGTGATGGGGAACAGACCTGTAACTTCTGCATGCCACCTTTCTGAGTGCAGGCATGTTTTAAACATGTTTTGATAGTGATACTGATGTTACAAGCATCAGTAAGAACACATCTGGGGATAATATTCTTGTTACTGATTTGGATGTAGTGTTCTTTTGGCAAAGCGGTGCAAATAGGTATCGGGTGGTACAAAGTTTGAAGTACCCTAATTAAAGTGTCTGGACCAGTTTTATTAGAGTTTATGATTATAACCTGAAATGTGTATCTTTTTCACATATCCAAATACTGCTGTGTAGAGCATTTTTCCAGCAACAGCTACTGTTAATGGTCAAGTTGAATGTCACCTGCCTTCTTGGCTTCTTAGGATGTCTTAACGTTAACACTTCTTCAACTTTTACTCAGCTTTCACTTGTCTTGTCATCCCTTTGGGCATTCTTGTGTTAGTTTGACCGTCTTGTATGCTTCTTTCAAGAACTCTTCGATCCTAAGCAATGTTTCCTCATGTATTAGTTTCTACAGGCTGCTGTTTGGCTGTGTCAGTCTATGCAGAGAATCAGGCTTCTTTCAAAGGTGGCTGCCCATCCTCTTGCTTCCCCTTGCCCTGCCCCCCTGCCCTGCCCCTTCCATCTGGCAGAGAGAAATAGGTGTCTGAAATTATTCAAAAGTATTACCTGTACGGTAAAATGATATTTTTTTCATTTGTACTCATGTTAAGAACTCTGTATTTCTTTCTTAAATACTTTGCTTTTAATTTCACGTGTCTATCTCTTCTGTGATGTTTTCATTTGGACGTTGCTAAAGACTTGCTTCTATTCAGAACTAATTATAGTAACTCCTTGGATCATACAAGGTATTACTGTAAAATACTAGTAAAGGGGAAAACTGCATCTAATTTATGGTCTTGTAAAGTAGATCTGGGTTTCCAAACTGTGCAGATAAATCTTCACAATAGACTGGAAATCTGTTGAATTATACTGCTGGTTTGAAGTGGTGCAACTCATAATGGAGTTGGCTTTGCTATAGCAGGTTTCAGTGGTCATGTATCCTCTTAATGTGCTCTCAGTCCTCTCTGTCCTTCTGTTTTCTGTAACCACAACAGCATTCACTGTTGATTGGCCCCTTGAGGATATAATTGGCACAAGCATCCAAAGAGTATTGGGTACCCTCTGAAAGGGCCTGAAGTTGCTGCTTTCTTTTCAACTGCTAGCTCCTTGTCTGGAGAATTTAGCTTAATGGAAGTATCCATGAGGGAGAAGAAACAAAGGCAGGCTAACATTGAACCATTAGGAGATCTTCTAAGACTTTTTTTACAAAGAGCTTTCAAACCAAAAGTAGGAAATGGAGACAGTGAAGACTGGAGGAGATAAGGTTTTGGGAAAATAATGCTAAACTGTGTTAGACAATTCAGTTGGTAGGTCATGTGGACACATGAACAAGTAATGCTGTCACGTATGGCTTCAGGTACCTCTCATTCCACTGCTTTGTCTCTTGGGAGTCATCCCTCCCTACTGCTTTAAAGATAACTATTGCAAGAGGCTGGCTACTGCTATGTCTGTTTACTATGTCTTCTGCCTCGCTGGCTTGTTCATAGACAAATATTATCTCTGTAGCAGCATATTTGAAGAGCTCAGCTAACAAGCTGTCTTAATCTTCATCTGAGATAGGAAGGTGTCTGTAAACCATTTTCAGTGATGCGGAATGAAACACAGAGAAAAACAGCTCTTGCGAGGAGACTGGCAAAGCAAGGAGCAAAAGGCATTCTCTCATAAGTTTCAGCATCGCAGCGGCAAAAACTGTTAAGTGCTAACTAGAATTCGTTTCTTTAACTTAAAATGTCTTAAAACTTTCTGCTTCATAATGCCTGTATTTAAGTATAATGACTTCAGTTTGCGTTTTGTACCAGATTATCTCAGAAAGTTAAAATTGTATGACTAAGATCACTAATTAACAACCGTGTCGGATGTAATGATGATAATCCTCTTTATGCCGTTTCCTAGATGTAGTGGCACCACAGGGAAGCACCAAGCTGCTAGCCATCAAGGCACCAGCTGAATTTCCTAAAATGTTGTCTTCTAGCTCTCTCCTAGTATCTGCAAACAAAGGTGAGAGCTTATCTAGTACCAACATTGAAGAAGCTTCAAAACCTTCTGCTGAAGACGTGAGGATGTTCATGTCAAGAAAAACCGTGGTTGCATTTCCTCAGAGAGAAGTTGTTTCTTCCCTTGAGGAGGAAAACCTCACTACACCTGCAACAAGAGGAAGCTTACGAAAAGAGTTAGCTGAGGAAGAGACTTCATCTTCATCCAGCTCAGATTCAGACTCTAGCTCAGATTCTGAGGAAGAAAATGATGGTGATTCAGAAGTTGCCATTAAAACCAAAGTTGTGTTTCCTAGACGAGATTCCATCTTTTCTGAGAACATAGCAGTAAAGGCATCAATGCTAGCAAAGGAGAACTTGTCCCAGAAGTCCCACAAAGAATATGTAGCTAAGAAGAAGCCATGCAAAACAGAAACTGATGTGTCTCCTATCAAGCAGGTTGCATTTTCTAAAACATCAGTCAGCCATGAAACGTCAAAATCCAAAGCAAGAGACCGCAAAGTGAAATCAACTCCAAAAGAAGCAGATCGGCAGAAGCTGGGTTTCAAACCACACGTGGTTGAAAGCCGAGACCTGACCGATGCCACTCATAAATCTGATTATGTGGAGGAGAAGTCCATTGGAACCCAAGTAGCAGCTATTCAGCTGAAAGCTTCATCAGTGGCTCAGGAAGAAAAACAGCAAAAACTGGTATCCAGAGGAGAAGAAAGAAAGGTAAAGAAGGCACAGGAGTCAGAAGCAGAACTAACTGCTCCTAAACTGGAAGAAACTTCTGAAAGCACAGTGGTGGTGATGGGCACTACAGCAAAGGAGGAGACCGTTCAGGAAACAGGAGTCCAAGCTGGAGAAAGCAGCACAATAGAGGGTACAACTTTAAATTGTTTGAACTGTATTGATTCATCTGGGCTAGGGTTTAACTTTTAAAAAAAGGGTTCTAAATCTTCTCTGTTCATTATTCTCTGATCTTTATACTGAAGCTAACCGTGTAGCAGTGACTTTCTAGAAGATCAATTCTTATTCATTGCTAATTGTTGTAAGTGCTCAGTAATCCTCAGTTTCCAGTTATGCTGTGAAAGGAAGAGGTCTTCAGTTCGCTGTATTTATAGTTTCATAAACCAGTTACTTAAAAAATGAAAACAAGATTGTTTTCACTGTGAGCAGAATCATGGGGTTTATATGATGAGACTTGTTTTTCCTCTTCTCTTTTCTCGGAAGGATTTGGTAGCTGCCTTTCTCCTAAGCCAAATTTGATGCCATATGATTTTTTGCTTAAATCCTGCTGTCCTTCTCTTTCTTTTTTTTTTTTCTTAAATCTTGCTGCATTTCAGATTTCAGTAGACTTCAAGAAATCACAGTGTAATGCCAGAAATGGGTATTGATTCTGAGATTGGTAGGTTGTAAGCGTATTGTGTTGAAGTAGCACAGAGCTGATCTTCTAACCCATTTTTTTGTAGCGAGTTGGGGAGGAGACAGTGGTATGTTTTAGGAAAGAGCATCGTGCACCATACTTCTATATCTAAGTTACCCTTCTTATTTACTACTGGTCCTGTTAACTTACCTGCTGGTCTCATTCTGTGTATTTCAATAGCAAGTGCCCTGCTGTCCTGGTCTGTGGTGGCTTGCCGTTCCTGCCTTTCAACTTGTGTAACATACCATTCGTAAGACCACCCTTCTGGTTGCTGCTTTGAATAAAAGAATTTGCCTACTTGAAAGTAAAAGCAGCATAATTGTATAGCTGCTTGGATATCATCCTTAAGTGATATCCTTGCAGAAAAGGCCCTGGGGGTCCAGGTGGATAGCAAGTTGAACATGAGCCAGCAATGTGCCCTTGCAGCAAAGACCACCAATGGTAACCTGGGCTGCATTAGGAGGAGTGTGTGAGCAGGCTGAGGGAGGTGATCCTTCCCTGGTGAGATGCACCTGGAGTGCTCTGTTCAGTTCTGGGCTCCCCAGTACAAGAGAGATGTGGAGCTATTGGAGCGAGTCCAGCAAAGTGCTGCAAGGTGGTAGAAGAGATGGGAGTATCTCTCCTGTGAGGAAAGGCCAAGAGAGCTGGGTCTGTTCAGCCTGGAAAAGAGAAGGCTCAGGTGGGGGGATCTTACCAATGTATGTAAATACCTGAAGGGAGAGTGCAGAGAAGTGCAAAGTAGGCAGAGGTAAGATGCTTTTCAGTGGCACCCAGTTACAGGACAAGAAGCAGTGGGTACAAACTGAAATACAGGGGTTTGCCTGTACATCAAGAAACACTTTTTTTTTTTTTTTTTTTTTTTTTACTGTGAGGGTGTTGGAGCACTGGCACAGGTTGCCCAGAGTGGTGGTGGAGTCTCCATCCTTGGAGACATTCAGAAGCTGTCAGGGCACCCTGCTTTAAGCTGGCCCTGCTTGAGCATTTGGGGCTGGACCAGATGACCTCCAGAGGTGTCTTCCAATCTCAGCCATTCTGTGACTCTGTGAAGTGTCTAACCAGGTTAAGTGCAAATAATTGCTTTTGTACAGTGTTGAGTGAAATACCTCTCTTCTGTTTTAAGGGTTAGTCGTCTCATAATTTGATCTGTTCTAAGAGTTGGAAACTAAGCTTACCTTCCTCCCTACCCGCAACTCAAATGGTAAAATGCAGCACTATTTGCAAGTGACATTTTCATTTACTTGTTCCTTCTTGCAGTCAGCAGCAGAAGCTTCCTTTAAAAAAAAAAGAAAAAAAGATTGGGACAGGCTATTTGTGATTATCTACAGGTAATGCTTTTCTCCCCATTCATCCACAGTGGACTTCTGGATGCTCAAGTATTTTTATTTTTTTTCCCCCACATTGAAGCTGATATGAAGACCCCAAAAATTAGTTCAGTTAACTTCAAGTATGAGAGGGAGGACTTGGTCTTAAAATGTACTAATGATTCAAGGTTTGATTATGACACATCAAAGATCTATGAATCAGCCTCCCCTACTCTGAGGCTGTAAGTCCAGAATAAGGTTAAGCCCATGTGACAAACTTTTCCTGCAGATCTGTATAGATGGGGCAATAGTACCTCTGTGCCTCGGACCCATCATCATCATAACTGCACCAGCAAAACCCTTTCGAGTAAGACCTGGCTGTGCTGAAAACAGCACTTCTGATGTTGAGCTCCTCTTCTTCTGTGGAGGTGGTAAGGCTGTGACAGTAGGGAGGTTTCTGTTGGGTACGTGCTGTACACCTGCTACAGCACTCTGCCGTGGTGGCTGTAGGAGAGGTAGGGGTTAGTACAGGCAAGTTCACACCCCTTTGCTGCTGGTGAAATGTCTTTGAGTGCTGGGGGTAGCAAAGAGTCAAACCTAGCTACACCATGTTCAACACTGGTATCTCCAGGCATATCCTGTTCTCTCTTTCTCTTGAGGCCTTCTTTGAGAACAGCTACTGCTTTTCCACGTTTAATGTTCACGCTTAATGATCAAACCTTCCATAATCTGTACTTCTGTTCCTGCATTCTGTTGTTCATCTGCAAACTCTGCAGCAGGCATGCTGAAAATGTAACAGCAATTTCTCCCATTACAAACCTGGATGTTAAGGTGATGTTATCCACTTTGTAGAGCAGGCATGCTAAGCAGTCAGCAAAAACTGCTGACTTTAACTGCTAAGTAAGTAGCAAAATAGTAGCATGGTAACTCAGAAATATACCTGTGATTTATTTCAGAAGAATATCCTGTGAAATGCTTGCTCTTTAACAGGGAAGACATGGATGAAGCCTGAAGTATGAGGAGGATGAGCTCAGAGATAAATTTTTCCTTTGAGAAGCCAAGTACAGTGTATTTGGGCAGGAAAAATGACACTCCATCTGCCTTTCTTCATGAGCATCTGTCTCTTAATTTGGAACAACTGTCTCCTGCAGGTTGAATGTACACTTGCCTACGCTTGCCTGTTCTTGGGGCTATTTGCAGCAAAGACCGCATCATCTGGCTTTTATATCTGTGGTGTTGTCTCCTATGAGCTGTCTCAGTAGGAACCGAGCAGTAGGCACAGGGGTGTTTCCTTTTGTAGGTTGTGTGTGGTGTTTTGCTGAAACCACGGCATACTACACTGTGTTTTATAAGCGAGTCTTGCTAAATGTTAGGGATACGTGCTCTTAAACTGATAGCATTGCATTGCAATAATTATGGTATAATCAAAGGGAAATTCCCGTGGTTAGTTTCTTGAGTTCTCGTATTTTTGTCGTAGACGGTCATATTACAAAAAGAAGCTTAATACGATCTAAACTAAACCACTCTATACAAATTTATGTGATGAAGCTTTTTGGTAGATTATACTTCTGTCCTTCCTGTTGTTAAAACTCTGGGTTTAAGAGAATAAATTAATATTGGGAGTAAAGCTTTACTTCTTGCAATTTCCTTGGTTGTAAAATCAGCTTGTAACAGGAACCTTTTATGGAAATGGTACTGCCTAAATTTGCATAATATTCTAGAAGTGTAAGAATTAATGTTGACATTAATGTGAAGTAAAGAGTTCCAAAAAACTTTATTAGGTTATTCTTTTAAGAAGAAGAGCTGATACAAAGTTTAGAAGATTATATGTAGAAGAAAGGAAATTTACATCAAAGGCTCTTGATATATTACTGTGCAGTATAACCACATCTGAAATTACGCTGTGGAGATCTCCATAATTCCATCACTTCTCTCCATGGAAAAAATTCAGTCTGTAAAGTCGCTAATAGCTGCGTCTCACGGTCTGACATGATGATACATCATTTGTACTGCTGGTTTGCCTGTCCCGGCTTGCTAAGAATATCACCTACTGTTCTGGCTGGAGTGAAAACCAAGGCAACTATGAAAAAGCCAGGAAATGCAGACGTATGTCTTCAAAATATAAATGAAATGTTCTGCCCTGTCTTCCCCTAGCATTAGGCAGTAGCTTGGATTCAAAAACCTGTGCTGTATTAGATGATTTGTACTGATTCCTCTTCCCCTACTGCATACTAATGTTCTGCTTGAGGATCAGACAAGGTACCAGCAGAACTTGGCAAACTTAGCCTTCTGTTACAGACTTGTTTGTTTAAAATGCTGATGGGATGAGGGTTCTGAAAGTATATGGAGGCTGGCTCGATAACTAAGATTACTGCCCTCCAGTGTGGCATCCTTATAGTCACCAGTTACTGTTTGTTTTCACAGAGACCACAGCAGCTGCTGAGCCTGCTCCAGAAGAATTCGATAATTCTACCTACAAGAACCTTCAGCATCATGAATACAACATCTATACCTTTGCTGATTCTGTTGCAATTCTCTCAAAATTCAGGCAGCCTCAGCCGTCTTCTGGAAGACCATCACCAAGGCACTGAAAGAACCACATTTAAAACAAATGCCCACACAGAATGATAAATCGTTCTATTTAGCACTGTTGCTTCACCTGTATTATAAATCTGATAATAAATAATAGATAAATGCATGATAACTTATGCATTTGAATGGCTTTTCTTGATTCTTGGAGTCCCTCACTTCTTGGGGGATGCAAATGAGCTGCAGATGAACCATCATTGAATAAAAATAGCTTTCCTACCTCTCGGTGTATATGATTTGGTGATAGTGTTTTTAAAAAAAAAAAAAAAAAAAAAAAAAAAAATGTCCTGACTCTTCAATGTCTCCGAACTTTTGATACTCGCCGTTCTTTCAGTGCCGTGTCAAAGAACGTAATGGCCCTTGTGCATGCATCTGTTCAGTGCATGCTGTGATTTTAGTAGGTGGTGGTACCGCTGTAATGCAGCGAGCTGTTCTCACACACAAACATGTTCCCGTCTCCAAAGAGGTTATGTTTACTCTGGACTTGATGTTAAAATCATTGGCTGGAAACAGAGTAAGAAGTATTTGTCTCCTGTGGCAAGAGTGTATGTTTTGTGTTAGTAGAGGAATGTAGGTTTATTGTAATGCGATTGAAACATCTCAAGGCCTCTACTGTTGTAAAGGGAGAAGGTACAGCTTCATTTCATCTCTTGTTGGGGGTTCTAGCATCCAGGTTCTGCGGTAATTGAAACAATTTCAAATGGAAGGGAGTCTCAGTAGGCAGTTCCTAATGAACTGCACTACATTGATTAAACTCTGAGAAATAACATATTTCTATGGGTAGAATCACTTGAATGTTAGTTTTAAATGTGATGAGAATAGCATTATGGTAAAATCAGCTCCTGGTACTAATTGTTCAGTGGGACTATGTTTCAGTTCCCACTTTTCCCCCACATACAAAATAAAAGTTAAGATTGCTGTCCAGCTTTGCTCTCACTTTCTGCAGAAAATGTGAGAAATGAGGCACTTCTCTGTGTATGTTATCAGTGGTTACAGTTGGTCTCAGTAAATTTTGTATTTCCATCCTATTAGTAACAGTCTTCTGCCCTCTGGGAAAACTGCCTTGATGACCACCAGCTGTTGTGGGTTTAGTTCCATTTTGGCTTCTTGTTCGTTTGGGGTTTTTTTGGTGTTAATTGGTCTTTGAGCAGTTGTGCTTGCCCTAGCTCCAGCATTTTCCATCACCTGTCTGTATTCTTTCAAGCAACAGAATGCGCAAGATCAAAGGGAAAACGGAGTCAGCTTTAGTAGTCTGTCTGGATATCGGACGCAAATCCCTGGGTGCAATTAGCAGAACAGCTATTTTATACTCCAGCTTGGCAAAAATGTGGTAAGAGGGATCAAGAGGCCTACATCAATCTGCTGTGTAGAATTTTAAGTCAGGAACTTCTGGCAAGCGATTTTATTGTCCTGTAAAAACTAAAAAGCATATTACTGACTCTAACTATGAAATTTAAAAATCAGCAAATGTATAAACCTGCGTGCTGAGGAATAAAGAGCAGAAAGTTGCTTTGAGACACCAGTGGTGCCGCATGCACTGTTCTTGTAAAAGGGAAAGAAGTTTGCTGTTAATGTTAAAAATGTGACCGAATGAGGAAGAGGGGTCTTCCTTTACGAAGGGCCCACCGGAGGGCCCCAGTAAAGCTGCTGTGTTGAGTTATTAGCTGGGACTCCGCATAGTGAGCCTGAACCCTGTCACTTACATCTCCGTTGGTGCCAAACCGTGTTCCTAACTATTTGTTTTGCGACTGTGGGAGGAGGCTGCAAATTAACCAGATAGACTCTAAACAGCAAAAGTTAAATGTACTCCATTCATATGCGTATGTGTTTACTAAAGTCTACCCACATTAGCTGTGCTTGTTAGTTGTTTGGAGCCAGGCTTGTTCACCTAGAGCCCTTTTGCATTTCTAAGGAGGGTCGGTGTTACAAACACTGACTGGATCAGCTAAGGAGGTGTGGGTTGAAACAGAAGTGCCTCTTGCTTTCAGTCAGCTCCTACGCGCGCCTTAGCTACGTTTCTAGCTAAGGAGATTCTAATCTGTGTTTGGGTCAGGCGTTTGGCTGCCCTTGTTTCATGATTACAGCAAAAATTAATGGTGAATGCCCTTCCTCTCTCTGTAACCCTCTCCTGGTGTCTTCTGGGGATCCTTTCTGCACCTCTAAATTCAAGCTGGACATCCAGTAACTTCGTAAGTCCTCTGGTACGTATGGTGCCTGCCTTATGTTTGTTCTGTTCGATGAACCAGCCTGCTCCGGGAAGGGCAGATAATGTGAGGAAGAGCACCAAGACTTTTTTCCCACTGTTGTGTTTTCCTGGACTTCAATGAAAAAGGCTTCTTTTTTTTTTTTTTTGCACTTGGCTATTACCAGATGTTATTGTGTTTGAGTCACATGCTAGCGTTTAAATTTCAAGCAGGATGTGATACAATATGCTCAAATTCTGTAGCGTTAGTGAGTCACTTTGTCTTGCTGTGCTCGGCACTTGTCAGATACAGTCAGGGACCTTGTTTTAAAGAATATATAATCCAGGATATTAACATAATTCCTGGAAAACCTCAAATGTGAAAGAAAGAAATTAAGTCTCGGCTTAGTTTTTGTGAAAACCAGCGCTTCAGAACCACAATAATTTCAGAAGTGGGGTTTTCAGTGTAAGTAGCGTGTTACTGTGGGAGTACATAAAACTCTGGAATCCGCTAACTTATCGTTAAAAAGATGAAACAACTACTTTCCTTGTCAGAGGGAGTGGTTTCCAAACTTTAAGTCCTTTGGGGTTATTTTTAGTGTAGCAAACTTAAGTTTCCTGCTAATAAAATCGCTTTTCATAACTTCCTTCCACATAGATCCTTCAGAAGTAACTTACGAACCCAGGAGGTTCTGGACAGCAGTCAAAAACCCATGAATCCGAGGTCCAGAAGTACTAATGCAAGCAGAGTTTGTGGTGATTGATCACTTTGGTTATTACAAGGTCAAGATTTTTTTGGTCCTTCTGATGCCTCCTTTGGCATCCAGTCATGGTACGCACTGCAATCTTACAAGGCTATCTTCAAGATTTATTTTAAATTTGAGAAATGAGACTTCTAACTGGGTGCACTTGCAGATTTTCCACAGTATATCCCCAACTTTCAACAGTCAAAATATATTCAGTGCATCTTGCTCTACCTGGTTTCCTGTAAACTCCTAAGCTATAACAAATCTGCCCTGGGTTTTCCCCCACCACAAGAGATGCCATCATCTAAGCTACTTGTACAGTTATGTCGAGTCTGCTCTTAACGTGATTAAAAAATGAGAAGTTTTAAGGCTATTGTATTGGGTTTGCATGGCAAGGTTTTGGGGTTGACTCTGCTCTTAACGTGATTAAAAAATGATGAGAAGTTTTAAGGCTACTGTATTGGGTTTGCATGGCAAGGTTTTGGTAGTAGGGTGGGGGGCTGCAGGGGTGGCTTCTGTGAGAAGCTGCCAGAAGCTTCCCCCATGTCCAACAGAGCCAATGCAAGCCAGCTCCAAGGTGGCCCTGCTGCTGGCCAAGGCCGAGTCCATCAGCGATGGTGGTAGCACCTCTGGGACAATGTATTTAAGAAGGGGGGAAAAAAACCCCTGTACAACTGGAGCCAGAGAGGGGGGTGAGAATATGTGGGAGAAACAGCCCTGCAGACACCAAGGTCAGTACACAAGGAGGGGCAGGAGGTGCTCCAGGCACCAAAGCGGAGATTCCCCTGCAGCCCTTGGTGAAGCCCACGGTGAGGCAGGCTGTCCCCCTGCAGCCCAGGGAGGCCCACGGGGGAGCAGATCCCAACCTGCAGCCCAGGGAGGACCCCACACCAGAGCCGGTGGGTGCCTGAAGAAGGCTGTGACCCCATGGGAAGCCCACACTGGAGCAGTCTCCTGGCACGACCTGTGGACCCATGGAGAAAGGAGCCCATGTTGGAGCAGGTTTGCTGGCAGGGCTGGTGACCTTGCAGGGGACCCACACTGGAACAGTCTGGTCCTGAGGGGCTGGCACACATGGAAAGGATGGACCCATGCTGGAGCAGTTCTTGAAGACCTGCAGCCCGTGAGAAGGACCCGCACTGGAGCAGTTTGTGGAGGACTGTCGGCCATGGGAGGGACCCCGGGCTGGAGCAGGGGCAGAGTGTGAGGAGTCCTCCCCCTGAGGAGGAAGGAGCAGCAGAGACAGCGTGTGATGAATTGACCCCAGCCCCCATTCCCTGTGTCCCTGCGCTGCTCAGGAGGAGGAGGTGGTAGAGAAATCGGGACTGAAGTTGAGCCCGGGAAGAAGGGAGGGTTGGGGGGAAGATGTTTTAAGATTTACTTTTATTTCTTATTATCCTGCTCTCATTTGATTAATAATAAATTAAATTAATTTTCCCCAAGTCGAGTCTGTTTTGCCCATGACAGTAATTGATGAGTGACCTCTCCCTGTCCTTATCTTGACCCATGAGCCTTTTGTTGTATTTTCTTTCCCCCGTCCAGCTGAGGAGGGGAGCGATAGAGTGGCTTTGGTGGGCACCTGGCATCCAGCCAGGGTCAACCCAGCCCAGCTGTCTCAGGATGATGTGCAGTTCTTCCTTCAGCTATTCACAGTAATAAGAACATGAGCTAAGAACAGTCACCAGACCGTCCAAGCCTGCTGAAAATCTGTAGAAGAGGAAGACTCCTAAGCTTTATGCTGATCAGCATTGCAAAGCTCATAAAGTGATTTGGTGGGATTTTGGGATCTTGTGGCATTTGGGAGGAAGAGCAGGAGAAGCTGGTGAGAGCAGCCACTTGTCTGTTCCAAACAGTTTTAATTGCAATTGATGACTATTGTGCGGTGAGTGAGTAGAAAGGATGCTCAGTGTCCTGTAGCATCGTAACATCAGAATCATGGAAACTGATGTTAGAAAGGACCTCTTGAGGTGATCAGTCCTCTGCTCTGTAGTAGGTGCAATTAAATCAGGTTGTCCTGGACCTTGTTGAGTTTTGAATACCTTCAAGGATGGGGATTCCACAATGTCTCTGGTCACCTTCTCCAGCATTTTAACACCCTTGTGATTTAAAAAGCAGCAATAACAACAACAAAAAACAAAACAGCAAGCAAAACCTCTGCCTGTTACCTAATTGGAGTTTTGGGTTTTCTGACGCTCATCCTTACTGCACACCTCAGACAAACCTGGCTTTGTGTTTTCTATACCCTCCCAGGAGGCAGCTGAGGGTAATAACAAGGTCCCCCTTACAGTCTTCTTCAGACCAGGTAACCTCAGTTCTTTCAGGCTCATCTTGTGTGACATCCTCCAGGTCTGTTTGCATCTTTGTGTGGTTACAGTGCACCCTCGGCACGTCCTACCCTGTTCTGTAGCGATGCAGGTTGCCTAAGTGGTCCCTGACTGTCTCCCTCCCCGTAGCTCATGCTTCAAGGTATAACACACTAGAAGGGGGCTTATGTTAGTTTTCCTAATTTTTAGTGTGGAATCTTGCATAGTGAATGGGAAGGAACCTGGGAGATGCCAGATCCTCAAGATGCTCCACAGTGTCAGTAGTGCGGGGCAGGTCCAGGTCCCCACTGTGTCCTGCTGTAAAAACAAACAAAAAAAAGTATGGGAATCATTCTTGGCACCAGTATTTGGTAGCCGCCTGTAATTTATAACTCTCCTATGCTGTTCTGTATTGTATGCTGCTGTTTGCATACAGAGTTAGACAAAAGGAGCTAACACAGTGAGGGTAATATAGATGCTTTAGTACAGGTGCTTTGAACGTTTGAGTGATTGCCTTTACAATCATGGTGTTCTTGTAATGTGCCTTTGTTTGTTTATTTGTTTTAATTTTCTCCTTTGAAAGGAACTCCTCTAAACTCTGGATGATTTTAGTTAAACTCTAACAAAATATCCTGTCAAGTTTCCAGATCATCCTTCTCCTCTCATGTGGTTCTGTTTCATGGAATTATAAATACTTACTTATCTTTTCTATGATTCTATGGTTTTGGTGCTTACATATTATCCTTAGAGTTCATCTCGGGATGATACCACTCCCAACACAATCTGCACATATTTTTGAGCTGCCTTGTATTTTTTTTGCCTACACATATTTAATTACATTTGGAAATTCATACCCACCTCCGAAAGTCTTAGGATATGTGGCAGCTTTGGGATAGAAAAGGCTGTGTTAATGCATAGTCGGGGACATAAGTTTAGGCATGTGTGTTTATGGCAATAAAGTATCCCATGAACTTTGGGTCAGCGTGTTGAGACAGTGGGTCGCCTCTCAGAATTTATTTTGGGCTCCCCTGTGCTCTCAACAAACTTTTAACTGCAAAACAGGTGAACAGGGACATGGTTCTGTAAATCTGTAGTGCCACAGAATACAACCTATACACATATTAACTTCTAATACTCACAGAACCCATGCCATGTATCTTAGTTAAAATAAGTGCCTAAAATTCTTGGCAGCAATCATGTCGTCTTTGTTTCTCCGGTCTGACATGTGCTTCAAATGGCAGTACCCCTTTGCAAATCTGAGTGTTTTATCAAGCCTGGATAGAGAGCTCCTAAAGCAGTTAATATCCAGTAATGTAAAAAATGAGCTAAGTAAGATTCATTTTCAGCTACTGTCTTACCTGTATCCCCATGGTTATGAGGTGCTCTTGGCGTTCCGTTGGGCTGTTTGCGCAGCGGAGATAGATACACTTGGTTTCTAAAATCTGTGACAGCATCTGTCTAGGACTGGAGGGGGAACGTGCAAGCCGCAACACACCTTGGTACCAGGCAAATGCTGATGTCTTGTATCAAAGAAGGGGGCAATAGTTACTTTTCCCTGGAGGGTCAGAAAGGGACTTGGAAGAACCACCCCTTCGCGCTTTCATTTCTTGTTTTCATGCACTCCTTTCCCAAAAAGCATCTCCTATGCTTAATTTAGTTTAAAATCATGCCAGGCTAGGCCATTCTAAACTCTCCTGGGGTATCCCTAAAAGCAAGCTCCATTCTATTGTTTGAGGACTGGGAGAAATGTGAGGGGAGCTGGAAGGAAATTCAGAATATAGAAAACAGAAGGCTAATGTAGGAACTGAGAGCAAGGATGGTCCGTATGACTCAGGTATTGGACTGGCTCCGGATTCATTTGTGAGACCCCTGGCTGCCTGCGTAACCGTTGGCAAGTCACGTAATTTCTTGGGTTCTCATCCTCACTTTATAGATGAGGAGTTAGTGGTCCCAGCTTTCTCTTTGCACATCATGTCCATTTACCAAGCAACTCAGAGTAAAAACTTAAGTAAAAAATGGGAAAGATTTTTTTCGTACATCTTCTGTGTCGAGTGTGCGCATCATTTAGGAACTCGGAGCTAGCTGAGGTTCTCCCGGGAGACCCAGCGCTTATTAACAGCATGACAAAAATACACTTCAGATAGTCTGTGCAGAAATGCCAGCGATTTTGAAATTGCATTCAGGCAATGGCAAGGCCGTTTAGATACAAAAAAAGCTTTACAACTGTTCCAAATACTTACTAGTGGAAGACTGTTAACAGACGGGGAAAAAATGGGGAGGTGTCCAAAACCAGCAATCCACCCTGGTGAGAAATCCAGCTGCTGGGAAGTGGAATGGTGCTGGAATTCATACCAGGTTGTTGTCTCTGGACACCAGTCAATGGCCTCCGTCTTTTATATCACCCTCCCATTAGCCGTAAGGATTCGGTGTTTTTCAACTCCTTTTCTCTTGGCGGCTGGATAAGGAGAAGGAGCTTTTTCTCTCAAGTCCTTGCTGAAGAAGTGTGTCAAAGCTGTTGTCTGGGGGAGGAACATCGCCACTCTCCCCCACTCCTGCCTCCTGAAGGTCGCCGTTGGGCAGAGAAAAATCGACCGGTCTACCCTTCCTCCAGCTGCTTAGCTCCTGGTTTATGGTTGTTTACTGCTGGGCCCTGAGCTGCTTATCTTCATAGTCTTCCTCCCCTCTGAATAACTTTAGGATTTATCTCTAGAATCAATGAGTGCTTTCTTTGGCACAGTCTTGGGAAACCAGCATGTTTGAAAATCCCGAGAAAGACACCCCCTTCCCCGCCCCCACAAATTTGAGATGACTATAAAAAAAAAAAGAGAACTAAAGAAAAAAAAATAATTAGGAGTTCTTTTCCTTGATGTTAGCCGTACTTTTATGATTGTGTTTTTTGAGATTTTCCACATAGCCTCGAGGAATGGGGAAGCTATTTTTTTGGACGTTAAGATTTCAGGTAACAACTACAAGATTCCAGCTGCTCGGGCCTCAGGCTTCATGATACTCACCGATTTATGTGCGCTAATGTTAAGAGATTTGGCAGCACTTCAAGCAACCGAGTGAAAACAACGTGTTTATTCTAAGCTTCTCTCTTGCCCTTTGACTCGATAGCGGCTGTGCAACTGGCCTGGCAGCTCAGCTCTGCTCTGCCGGAGCATGGGAAAAGTGGGAGCAGCAGCAAAGAGACAGCTGGCTGGCTGCTGACTTAGGAAGACATCATTGCATCACGTCACACTTGGTAAGTTATCTCTGCAATCAGAAGGACCAGGATTTTCCCTTTCTCTTTTTTTTTTTTTTTTTTTTTTTTTTTTTTTCCCCCCTCAGATCTAGATCAAGGAGGAGTTCCCGTAGACACTACACAAGATCACGCTCTCGTTCCCGCTCTCATAGGAGATCCAGAAGTAGGTCTTACAGTCGGGATTATCGGCGACGACACAGTCACAGCCATTCACCCATGTCTACTCGCAGACGTCATATTGGAAACAGGGTATGTCTGTTACAGAAGTAGATGACTTGTACGTAGTCCTGAATATGTCCTGAAATCACTCAGTCAATTAATTGGGGTCTTCCAGAAGAAGATTCTGCTTCCCACTGGGTGTCTATTTAAAAGATACTGTTGAGATTGTCATTTGGCTTTTGGTAAGCTGTGGGTATACGTTTGCTTAGGATTGTGGGGTGGGGGGGTGTTCTTGTTTGTTTGACTGTTTTTTAACAGATGCCTTTAGAAGTGCTACCAGTGCAGGTGGCTGTCACTATAAATCCGCTGTAATAAATGAGCGAATATATGCAGCAAAGGATAAGGATAGAATCAGGAAGGAGAAATGTTTGTGCTTTTCTTGATTAGATAGCCTGGAAAACTAAAATATTTCATTAAAAGCTGTTTTGGTGGTGTCTTTATTAAAAAGCGGGAGGTAGGTGCTCCACAAATTGACCACAGGGATTCGGCCGCATCGAGTAACGCGTCCCGTTCGTCAGTGGCAAGGTGGTTTTTCAGTCCTGCAATGTAATGCTTTTCTGACCCTTAAAAAAAAGAACTCTGCTGGATGCCTTTCAAATCCCCTTTAGATGAACTGTTTGTAACCTTGTTAGGATTTTCTTTTTCATTTTTAATATGCGGATTGTTTGAATGGAAATATTAAAGCCAGCACAAGTAATAAAGATGGATTGCCAGGAAAATAAACAGTTTGGCCTCTGACTGCACAGAGGACGCAGATCAAGTCAAGAAAACATTTCCTAAAAGTCACTTCTCTAACCGTAAGACTATTCTAGTAGCTGCATCTTATTTAAAAACTACACTGTAGGTTCTGCAGCTTACTAATCCACACATTTAACTCAGTGTGGAAGTGCAAGTGAATTGACATTCTGCTTCCAAAGCGATGCTGATATTATGAAGGGCGCTGAACTGATACATGAAATACAGCGTAGAAGTGAATGGGAAGTGATAGAGGTTTATTTCTGAGAACCCAAAAAGAGTCTGCAAATGATAGATAATGAACAAACATGGAATAGTAATGTGTATGGCTTGCTAATAAAATCCTGGCTCTGGATGAACCTCATGGAAAAATTAGGGTAGATTTCTGTCATGCCAGACTTTCGACTTGTCTCTTTAAAACTCTTATGGTGAAACTCATAGGGAGGTTATGTCTTGCCCAGTTCACATTTACTGTTGTAAAAGTATACATATGTAGAAGACTCACTGGTAGGGAGGGAATCACATATGGGACTCTATCCTTGAAGTCACTAAGACGGTGAGTGCATTTTACACCTATTTATGTTGAGCGGGCTCAGCAACTTGCATGAGGAATGTAATGTCCTGAAGGGCTGACTTCATAATTTGCGGCTGTGTATATATTTCCTTCATGAAACCACATTTATGTTTCTTTATTATCGTTATTATTTTAACGGGTTTTAACTACTCACAACTCCCGTTTCTTTTTCCTTAAGCCCCACTACCCTGTCTTCAGCATTCTGACTTTTTAGATTTCAAATCTTGGCTATGGTGTGGAGGATCAGGTTGCCGTCTGGGGACATCTGGACGGGTTTGAAATCTGTGCATATCATAATCAGATCTCTTAACTATGTATTTTGGGTCCGTGTTTTCATTCTTCCTCTGTATTTCTCATTGTTTTGTATCCTCTCTAGTTGTATGAGCATATGCAGTCTCATGCAATTATAGAAAAATGGTTTCCTTATGCATGGTATGAGTTTTTATAGCTTTACATTCACTTTCTTTCTTTCCTTCTTTCCATCATCCCATTTCGTGTTTAAATAGGTTGAATAAGTTAGGTAATATGTACGCAGGGACTGCTCCACCGTGGACCGGAGCTCTAAGTATCTCTGTTAACACATGCTGCAGCCAAAGAAGTTTACAGCATGCAGAGGGAAAAGGTTATTGTTAGTGTAACTGAATAAGTATTAGGGTTAATATATAATGTATAGGTCTATGTAATGGATAGTTTTTATTCATCATAAAATGTTCAAATGAGTTGCAGATGTATGACTGCTGCAGCTGTTGCAGACCTTGTAATGGCATTAGGCTCTGACTCAGAAAGCAGCTTGTTTGCCAGGAGATTCTGGCAGGGGCTGCGGCTGTGATATTCCCATTGAAAAAAGTATTGTCAGCAGTGCAGGCAGTGATAGGGAACTGAACTGGAGCATGAGAAAGTGGCAAGGCTGGGTCTAGGTACGACAGGAAAATGGGGGTCCTGAAAGCTTTCATTTTTTTCATGTTTAACTGTATCAATAGCGTCCTACCACTACGTGGTCTGCCGGGGGAGCAGCTGGAATTTATAGTCACCGCAAATTCTGGCTACACGCAGCTTGTGTTATACTAATTGGGGGAAAAAAACCACAAAACACCAAACCTTTGATAATGTAAAACTTTGCTCCCGAGTTTTATAAAGAAAAAGCAAGCTACAGGCCCTACAAGCAGATAGAATTGAATCTCGCTGTGCAAATGCAGCCTGTTGCACAAACCGTGCAGCATGGGAGCTCGACTATTTGCACCTATGATAGAGACCATGCGGTCAGGGAATACGCTTACTTAGCAGTCAAAGGAAGCCGACGGATGCACGCAGTACTCTGCAAGAGTACTGAGGAAGAAAAAAAGTCCCCTGCGTGTTTTGTGATTGTTTTCCTAGGTCTGACTGAAGTAAAGAAAATAATGAAGATTGACATCCGAAATAGGCACACGTTTTATACGTGGGATGTCATACTGAGATAAACATGCTGGGTTTGATAGAGCTTTTTGATTCCTGTGCGACTGGAAAAGCAGAAGCATGACCATTTTTAGAAGAGAATTGGAGAAGGCAGCGCAAAACAAAAGCACAGTTTTGACAGGGTTCGGTGATAACGCTCAGAAAGTAGGATTGAGGGAAGCAAGCCCTAGAGACAGCTCAACTGTAAATCTCTGAAATGGTGAGGGAGCACAAGAGCCACCTCTCCATGAAGAGCAGATTTCATCACTGCCTTTTCTGATGCTTTAAACCACTTACGGAGTGTATGGGTTTGCTATGAAATGGACCGCAATGACGACTCTTGCTTCCTATGGACAGTTGCAAAGCCATAAGCAGTATTGTTTCTGGCACCTTTTGAAAGGCCTCTGCTGATTCCGGTGTGTTCTTTCTGACCCTGTTCAATGCCGCATTTATGAAAGTAAAGCTACAAAAGTATACAGATTATTAGAGAAGAGATGCAATCTACATGAACTTCACTTATTAGATTTAAAAAATGAAAATTCCAACCCTTACTGATGTGACCTATGCCTCACGTGAGTAAAAGGAAATGAGTTGCTAATGGCTCTCTTCTCCGGGGCTCAAAATCTCTTGGAAAAGAGAAAAAAAGGCAGCCAGCATGACCGCATTGGCTGTTGGTTGGGGCTGTGAGCTGGGACCTGGGTCTCCCCTCCCCCTGGTAAGTGTGCCGCTTACGAGACCAGGGTTACTCGTTTAGTCTGGACGAGTCTTGGTCAGCAGACCAAGGTCTGCTGGGGAACTTCACCGAGGTCCCATCAGTGGGAAGCTGCATGTGACAGCAGTGGGCTATTGGGCACACCGAGCGATTCACCCTGCCTCAGGGGCTGCACTTCAGCTCCTTCCTAAGAGCATGATGTGAAGCACGGGGCTTTCTGATGGATGCAGGATGCAAGTCGCCTTGAACATGGGGCATGAGAGCAATCAGGGCATGGTACAGGGCAAATTTTATTTCTGGTCTGGTTCTGGATCAGAAGTGTTTAAATAATCCTGCAGAGCATCGTCCCATCGTCATCTGCACTGGTCAATAAATACTGTGTGCAATGAGGAAGAATCTCAGTAATGGATGGGTGCAGCTCCTGTCCCAGGAGGCCCTATAGCAATGGTCTAGCATGGCCCTATAGCATGCGGTCTGCAGGTCTGTAGGATTTCATGCCACCCCTTCTATGAGAGGAGGCTCAAGTCTCCCTGGGAATCTGCACCCGCTGTAGGAAATAAGCAGGATGTTGCAAAACAAAAAAAGCTGAAAAGTCACTGCCCTGCAGCTTCCAGGTTAGATGGTCTACAGGGGAGGTGGGTCTGTATCCTCAGGCATTGCAAAGATCTGGGAGCATGCCTCTCGGGATGTGCCAGCGTGGCACAGTGCATCTCTGTGCTGCAGATCCCCAACCCAGGTCTGAATGCGCCAGTCTTTCTCGGAGGAAGGAGCAGACCTTGGCAGGGATACAAGCTTGGATCCCAGAAGCAGTATTGCTTTGCTAGCATAGCGCTCAGTCTCCAGCCAATTTGCCTTGCCTCTCAGCCCACCAACCATCCTGGGCACAGCATGAGGTTGGTATTACTTCTACTGCTTCCAGATCCAAAGCTGTTTCATGCAGAGCCAGCATAGGGATCTCTGTACCTTATTGCTCTGCAAGCTGTTGACATATCCTTTCTTCCCTAGAATGTTTTCTCATCAATAAATCCTAGAAAAAATGTCCAGGAAGTCTCTTGTATCTTCTCTTTCTTGTGAGGAAAGGCTGACTTAGGTAGCCTAACTCCAGGAGAGACTCACTGGCGGGGAAAAGGACGTGATAGAATTGCAATCTGTAAATGGGTTCAAAAAAGGGGATAGAGGAATTAAGAGAGGAGAAGTCTGCCAGTGACCATTGAATATGATGGTCTGATTGCAACTTCTGATTCAGAAGGTGCTAAGCTATCAACCCCAGGAGCTCCTAAGATACACCAGAGGAAGGCTGACCCAGTTGTTTTTATGTTTCTTCCACTCTTTCACTAAGCACTTACTACCAGCCAACTGTTGGTCTCAGGGTAGTTTGACCCACACGTACATGGGAAGGAAGGATCGCCCTGCATTTAAGAACTGGGTGCCAGCTGGGTCCATCCAGGCTGTCATGCGTGCGCGTGTTAGCCTTGTACGCAGATGACAACAGCCCTTCAGGTTGAGGAAGAGCCTGAAAGCATTAATGGGAATGCTGCCCCAAACATCAACCATCAGCTGATGCAGAGCCTAGTCCAGATGCCTGACTGTTCCAAAGAGGAAGGGCTTCAGCTAGGCGTGGTGGTAGGAATGTGTGTCACATCTGGAATGACAGTGTGGATGCGGGCCTTGAGGATATGGTGTAAGGACCACAGCATGGACCATCAGAGATGGGCTTGTCTACTTTCAGCCCAGGGGTGGGTGTGCATGGTAGTTTCCACAAATCCCAACTTGGCAGAGGCGAGAAGGGGAATGTTTGTGGAATGCTTCTGCCCTTGGCATTTCCTCTTTGCCTTTAGCTCAGCGCAGACGTCTGGGTGGAGCTCAGCTTTTCTTTTGCTTTGTGCTAGCAGCTCAGGTGCCTGGCTAGACAGTTGCATTAGGCAGCAAAGCACCTAATCCTCGCAGAAGGCCACCTAATCTTCTCAGCTTAATGGCCTTCTACTCCTTCAGATAGTCCCTTCTTTATTTTTTTCTCTATTTGCTCAGCCATTGAATTATTTCCTCTTCCATTTGCAAAATGGTGTTGGGAGCAGGCTGGCTGGCCGGCTGGCCATTCTCGTTGCCTGTTACCAACACCTCTTGGTTCTTCTAGGCTCCAAAATGCAGAAACCCATAAAAGCAGCTGGAAGTAAATGAGTAATGGAGAGGAAAGACAGGTCTCTATGGACTGAAGAAAGTGCTCTGTAGACCAGTGTTTGAGAACCTCTCATTAATGCTTCCTGGTTATTTTTTCTGCATTTCACTTTGCTGAATCCAAATCCCACTCAAGCCGGTGGGAATTGTTCCACTGACTTCTGTGAGAGCTGGATCTAGCCCCTCGTCTGGAAGGTAAAACTAGTCTCACTGGTTTTCTTTTATTTCAATTGGTTTCACTTTCTGCTTCTCAATTCCCAGAATAACCTGAATGCATTCATAGTCCTCCATGGTGGGATTCATACAAAAATCCTCTTTTTATGTTTTTCGTAGAATAAAAATCTAGATGTGTATTAGCAACTCCTCCTCTGTCCTTCTGACTCTGCTCTTCTGCTCCTCTGCCCTGTTTTTGACACACACCCCCTTTCCACAATGAGGTAAATGAAATGTCTTTATAAGTATAAGACATTTGTGAAGAAAGCTTGCAGTCAAACAAGAAGTCACTCTCAACTTTTGACATCATTAACAGTGGACAGTTTGCCTTCAGAGGGTAATCTGTTTATAGTATCTCAAGTAGAAAAAAGACACGCCAGGTTGCGAAAGATGTTTGTTCCATCACCATGGAACTCCTCGCGCAGTTCCCAGGGCAAGGCATTGCACATGGGGAGGTGACAGTGGATTTCTACACCACAGCTCAGTCTTCAGCTTTTAAGTGGAAGCTGTACTTTTATGATAAGCTCTTTTTCCTAAAATAGCAGTTTGTTCAAATTAACATCTCTGATGATAGCAGAAAGCGAGCGATGTAAAGTATGGTACTACAGAACATACAGAAGGGAACATTATCTTATAGAGCTTTGGGGTTTTATCCTCCAGATCGCCTAAAATTCTTTCCAAGTAACGTGTTAAGATATTGGTAATGCAGTGACTCAACCGTATAAACAGATGGAGTGAGTAGTATGCAGCCAGTGATTCAGCTAATGTACAGCTCTGGAAATTCAAATTTGATTTAACGAGAGGAGAAATGTTGAATAAGACATTTATAATTTTTCCCTCTTTTAAAGGAGGCTTTAAGTACGTTGGGTTTTCTACTGAACAGAGAGGGTGGAAAAACACAGGACAATAGCAGTTCATCAGAGGGATGGCATCTGGATCCCCGCGCAGAAACTCCTTGCGGTAGTACTGCACTGCAGCGCCAGCTCTTGGTCCGAGCCCAAGTCCTGCTGTGGGACATGAGCTCTTAATTTCTCCAGAGGGAGTGTTCCCAGCTGAGTTACACAGATCTCCATGATCTAGTTCAAGCAAAGCTTGACATTTATTTAGGCTGAGTTAACTCATTAATTTCAGCTTTAAAATCTTAAAAGCCATATCCATTATAAAATAAGTCACACATTTTTCCCAGGCTCCTCCTATACCATGTAAAGTTGTGGCTGCAGATGTGAATGTGCTGTGCCTGCAAACAGGGCGCAGAGGTTGCTTTTTGGAGTGCTCTCCAAACAGCCAGAGGACATCTAAGTCGTTGACATGTCTTATTACATATTTTTTTTCCCTTGGAGTGACGAAAGAAGAAACTGGTTTGCTGCATGGGCCTCCCCTTGTTAAGAGATCAGCACTTAAAAACTCACCTGATTTTTACGGAATCTGGGGAAAACCCTGCTCTGTTTACATTATTCCAGTCTTATCACTGCAATTACACTCTTCATTCAATAACTTATGAGTACAGATTACTGCCACCTGCATGGAAGCCCATCCCTTCACCTCTGTGTAAACGTTTCCTTTGCAAGCTTAATTATGAAAGAGTTGTAAAGTACACAATCAAGAGCCATGAGGAGTCTCTTTTTTCTGGATAGGTTAAACGCGTACGAATGTTATATTACACGCACAGTTGTAATATTTAGAACTTGGAAATTACTAAAGCATTACAGAGTAAGCCTAATTTGTCTAGCAACTGTACCCCTGATCCAGTTTTGCCCTCCGATACATTTACACAAGCACTAAAGCGCAACTGAAAGTGCATTTCGGAGAACAGATCTGGGAGAGTGCTTTTCTCATTTGGTGAGACAGGACCTTCATAGCTTAGCGTTTGCAAATATTTGGTCCAACTGTGAGGAATGCAAGTATATATCCGGGACTGTTCTCAGTAACTAAGTAAGGTCCTGATGCTACAAACATATCTGTGCATGCTTTAAGTAATGAGCTGTACTTAATGAGCGTATTTAATACGTACAATGTGAAGAAAGTAACAGAAGTTTGAGAATCTGAGTATTCTGGTATTTGCAGTTGTAAGCCTAAGTATTACAGAACCTCATTTCCACTAGTTGTAATTTGCAATTGCAAAATATTAAAATGGCATTCACCCCAGCATGTAGCTTTTGCTTTTTTAGGGGAAAAAAAAAAAAAGCAGCACTCTCACCATTGCATTGAAGTGAGTACACCTATACCCATGAAAGTTCATAGCCTAAAACTACACCGTTTGTATAATAATGCTTATAAAATGTGTACTATGGAGAATCTCCTCATGATTGCTGTCTTCCGTCCTAGGTATTGGACCCTTGTCCTTTTACAGAACTGATGACAGACAACACAGTTTGTTTGGACGATTAGAAACAAAGAAAGGAGAGGGTACCTATTCTTTCCCTTTTTGTTTCGTTCTTTTTTTTTTTGTTTGCCTTTGAATCACTCATCTCGGTTACTTCTTCATTCTTTTCCCCTGCTGCTCCCCTCCTCCCAGTTCCCTCTATTTTCCAAATGTTGCAGGCTTCTCTCAAAAGCCTTGTAATTTTTCACGCTTTTCTTAAATCTTCATCTCCTGGAGTCATTTCAGCCATGCTATTTCAAAAATTAAGCTTTGCTTTTGAGTCTGCAGAGGCTGAAGATAAAATGTGAAGCAGGGACCTCTCAACAGTGGTTGGGGACAGTGCATTCAGTGAGTTTAGAGGTGGGCAGCTGGAAGGCACAAGTTAGATCAAGGGTGATTTTTAGGTTACTTTCTTATGAGAACGAGGTTTATATGGTCATGCCATGTAGGTGGAGGTATATTTGAGGGTATATCCATGTCGTTTAATAAGATTTGAACCTAGTGACTTATGCCAGCACTGTGGGAGATAGGATTAAAGCTGTCAGAATGACAGTTCCTGTAACTTTCACAAAGATAAATTGTGGAGCAGGGAAGATGCATCGTGTGCTTTCCGAATGATGGAAAGTCTGCAGCGGGAGCTTTTGGGCAACAGCACCCACTGACTAAAGCGAGACTTTATGTATGCCACAATTTTGGAAGAGATTTCAGTCAAAGCTTGCACCTTAGACCCTAAAGTTGACAAACTATGAGGCACAAATGTGTGGTGAACCAGGCTTTCTTAATTCTGGTGCTTGGGGCGTCACGCGCTGTAAGATCACGGGAGTTAGAACATTTGTTGATACCATGAAAAGCTTAAGAGGCTGAGGGGAGTAAAGGATGGAGTAACCTTAATTACAAAGGAGACCAAGAGATGGGATTACTGGGGTGAGGGGAAGACAGCAGACGAGGAATTTCTCCACCTGTCGTCTGTGAGGGGGGAGCTGTGGAAGAGCAAGTGGCAGGTGGGAAGGGAAGGAAAAGCAAAGGGAAGCAGGAGGAGAAAGGAAAATTCAAGTTGGGAGTGGCATCAGGAAAAGCTTTGAAGATCACTTGGAGAAGAGATTAAACAGAAACTAAATTAGTCTGAATTTAATCTGTACAGTCTCAGAAGAAATCGGTGAACTCCTATCCAAAGAAGTGCCGGCAAGGCAGAAGGAGAACAAAGGGTTTGCAGGGAGAATCAAATCTGAAGAAGAGGCAGGTCTGGGCATGGGAACCAGTTAATTTTAAGCACTGTTTAGCGAGTGTGTCACTAATGAATGTGTCAGGGATAATGAGAAACGAAACTTGTGGTAGAAGAAGCCAACCTGGCCACAGGAACTCTGTTACAGGTGTTGTTACACAGCGCAAGAGCAAAAATAGAGGAGGCGGCTCTTGTAATTAACAGAAACTAGGAGTTGTATTTTTTGTTTTAAATCTTGTTTATGGAAGTCATGCACACACGCTTTGAGACCGGATCCACACATCCGAGCACCCTGGGTTAGCATAGTTCATTTTCTTTCTCACTCTCTCTGCTAGGCGTACGAGTTCTTTCTCTGTTCACAAGCCCGAGGTCCACATGGTTCTGACCATGAGGGGAGAAATAGCTCGAAAACGAACTCCTGTAAAGGCTCCAAGCGGTCTAGCGAGGGGACGAAACGACTGGTTTGTTAGTAGACAAACGGTGGCAGTGCGCACGGGGCGACTAGGTTCCCCAGGACTAAGAGCAACTGTGTTGGCTGAGCAGGGTCTTGACACAGCAGTTACGCTCCAAGGACTGAAGGCAGACCTGGCTTGCAGGAACATTGAAGTAGCCACTTCTATACCCAGTCTATTAGCCAGATCCTACTTCAAGCGGCCTGGCCCGGGGAAGTGTGGCATAAAAAAACCTGGGTGGCTTGCTACTGTTAAACCAACAGGAAGCGTGGTGTGGACCTGGAAAAAATGTCGGGCATTCCCAATTTACCTGGGTACAGGATGATCAAGTAGATTCTCGGATGCTGTTCTGCAGAGGGACTACAAAACCCGAAACCAAACCTGGCTTTGATTTTGAGTTGAGCTACCCAAGATGAGATTTGCTCCGTATGTATCAGCTTCTTCCCCCCTCTTGATTAACCTTTGCCCTCAGGGGGAGCGGGAGAGGTTGCCAAAATCACCTTTCAGATGTCTTAAGAACGAGGAGCAAGGTAGAGATGAGAGATCATATCTCAGTGACCTGGCTGAAAGGTGCACATCCAAGCCCCCTTGCACAGCAGAGAAACTTCACACTGAGGTAGCCCCGCAGCAAAATGGCTAAGCCACGAGGCGCGCATCTGTCGGAAGGCACATTTCCCCAGTTCTCCTGCCCCTTACTTAACAGTTTGGGGAAACGGGGCATGTCGTAGAACAGGAGGGAAGAGCTGCCAGAGCGCAGTTTTCTCCCAAGTGGAGAAAGGAAGCAGGGTTTTGGTAAAAGCCGGGTATCTGTACCCAGCACCTTTGTTTTGGATGACGGCAGGACCTCAGAGCGGGGTCCCCGAGGTCCTGGGGATATGCTGGTTGCAATGCAGGGTGCCCGGGGTCTGGAGGAAGGCGGGGGGGGGGGTAGGTTTGGGGGAGGAAGGGTCACAGCACGGCAAAGGATTCTGCCCAGCAGCTTCGCCAGGCAGTGGCACCGCGTGCAGGGCTGAGGAGA